>NW_017731355.1:5041943-5075608 GCF_001890085.2 Hipposideros armiger
CTGTGGAGGGCAGTGTCACTGGCCCTCATATGTGGGATCTGAACCGGGGCCCTCTGGCGTCCCAAGCCAGCTCTTAACCATCGCGCCACTCGGCCAGCCCTGCCTTTGCTATTCTTAAAAGTAGTTTTAAAGAAGGTGAATGTTTACATTTTGGCAGTTTCTACATATTACAAATTTCAATTTAGAATGGCAAGATGCAGTTGCTGCAGAATTTTCCTTCTGTGTGGGGAAATAAACAGGGAGATAGTTATGAGAGTCATTTCACAGCATCCAGGAGAGTGGTTCCCACCTGTACATACAACTAGAATCACCACGGGAGTTTTAAAAAAATTTCAATGTTTGGGACTTACTCCAGGTCAATTAAATCAGAATTATTTTAGGGTGGAATCAGCAAAACTACATACTCACACATATACACACACACATATATATACATTAATATATCTTCACATTCCTACACACACACTTGCTTTTTTAAAGCTTCCCAAATAATTTAAGCAAGAAGCCAGAGTTGCAACCAACAGGCTCAGGATTTCTTGTTGTGCCTCAAATCCAACTACCCTGTCACTTCATTGGTAGACCTTATTTTCTAGCCTGTCCTATTTAAATAATGGAAATGAAAGGTTCTTTGAAGAATCATACTGCCCAAAATTTCATCCTTCATCAGTAGTTGACCTCAGTGCAGGGCCAACGGGCTATCAAATAGGCTCCTACTTTGTCAACTCTGGGTCCTGCATGTTTTAAACAAAGCACATGGCTATCCTTTCAATCAACTAACACAAAATACTTGGTTGTTAGGTTCTTGCCAGGGAATTCACCTGTCTGATATCTGAATGCACCTTTTCTTGTGTCAGAAATCTGACTAAGAGTGACACCATTAAGATGTCAACATAGATCATTCCCAACTTTGGTTCTTCTCACAAAAAGACCAACTAGTGACTAAGCATTGACAAGACTCCATTGTGAAAATACCACAATCCAAGTTGAGGCTGAACATGTGCCCGGGCCACAGAGACTGAGAAGGACTGCATTAGAAGTGTAAAAGAAGCAATCTGACCACATCGCCCCTCCCCAGGCCAGCACAGTGCTGCACCGAGAGGGCACCCCTGGGGCTACAGTTTTTCCAGTGGGAAAAGGAAGTCCAAGGTGGGCATCCAGCTCCTCCAACATTGCAGGACACTTCCCAGGTGGCTCACTGTGGTCTTACCTCATAGGGACCACTGGGGCGGGGAGGGGTGGAATTTGCCAGGCTGAACCACTGGGGATCAGGCAGGGACAGAGAAATGAAGCTGGGCTTACAAAACAACTAGTGCTCAGATTTTAGTCAAGTGGAGCAATGGGAGTGGAGAAGGAACAAAGAAATCTGTAACTGGCTGTGATCAATTAATTGTAGACACCACTATACTTGGACCAGCCCAGTGCTCAGATTTTGGTAAACTGCATCCTTACTTGCCCAGGTTCTGCCCATCTGTAAAGCTACCCTAAGATAAATCTGAGTTAATTGATTTAAGGCATACCTTAACATCATAAAGGCCATATATGGCAAGCCCAAAGCTAACATCATACTTAGTGATGAAGGCTGAAAGTGTTACCTTTTAGATCAGGAACAACATAAGGGTGCCCACCCTCACCATTCCTATTCCACATAGTACTGGAAGTCCTTGCCAGATCAATTAAGCAAGGAAAAGAAATAAAAGGCATCCAAATTAGAAAGGAAGAAGTAAAATTCTCTGTTTGCAGATGATATGATCTTATATATAGAAATCCCTAAAGACGCCACCAAAAAATTGTTAGAACTAATAAACAAATTCAGTAAAGTTGCAGGACACAAAATAAACACATAAAAATTAGTTGCATTTCTACACACTAACAATGAACTACCTAAAAAAATAAAGAAAATGATTCCATTTACAATACTATCCAAAACAATAAAATACTTAGAGATAAATTTAACCAAGGAGGTGAAAGATCTGTGCACTGAAAAATATAAGTCACTGATGAAAGAAATTGAAGAAGATGCAAATACATGGAAAGATATCCCATGTTCATGGATTGGAAGAATTAATGTTTTTAAAACTTTTAAAAAAACATTGTTAAAATGTGCAAAGCCATCTACAGATTCATTGCAATCCCTATCAAGATTCCAATGGCATTATTTAGAGAAATAGACAAAGAATCCTAAAATTTGTATGAAACCACAAAAGACCCTGAATAGCCAAAGCAATCCTGAGAAAGAACAAAGTTGGAAGCATCATGCTTTGTAATTTCAAACTATATTACAAATTTTCAGTAGTCAAAACAGGATGGTACTGACATAAAAACAGACACATAGATCAATGGAACAGAACTGAGAGCCCAGAAATAAACTCATGCATATATGGTCAATATTTGACAAGAGTGTCAAGAATACTCTGTGAGGAAAGGATAGTCTCTTCAATAAATGTTGTTGGGAAAACTGGATATTCACATGCAAAATAATGAAATTGGACCCCTATCTTACACCACTCACAAAAATTAACTTGAAATAGATTAAAGACTTAAATGTAATACCTGACACCATAAAATTCCTAGAAGAAAACACAGGGGAAAAGCTCTTTGACTTTAGTCTTGGCAATGATTTGTTGGATATGACACCAAAAGCACAAGCTATAAAAGCAAAAAGAAACAAGGGGGAAAACATCACATTAAAAGCTTGTGCTCAGAAAAATGATCAACAAAATGAAAAGGCAGCCTGTGGAATGGAAGAAAATATTTGCAAACCCAATATCTGATAAGGGTTAATATCCAAAATATTATTGAACTCAATAGCAAAACAAACAAACAAAACAAAACCCCCCAAAAACAAGAAATCTGACTAGAAAATGGGCAAGGGGCCTGAATACACATTTTTTCCAAACAAGATATTCAAACTGCCAACAGATATATGAAAAGGTGCCCAGCTTCACTAATCATCAGGGAAATGCAAATCAAAACCACAATGAGATCTCCTTACACCTATGAGAATGGCTAATATAAAAAAATACAAGAAATAACAAATGTTGGTGAGAATGTGGAGAAAAGGAACCCTTGTGCACTGTAGGTGGGAATGTAAACTGGTGCAGCCATGATGGAAAACAGTAAGGAGGTTCCCCAAAATATTAGAAAAGAACTACTTTATGACCCAGCAATTCCACTTCTGGGTATTGACCCAAGGGAAATGAAATCACTATCTCTCTCTGCATTCTCATGTTCACTGCAGCATTATTTGCAATAGGCAAGACATGAAAACAACCTCAGTGTCCATAGACAGATAAATGGTTAAAGAAAATGTGACACATATACATGTATGTGTATATATGTAAATATTTTTCAGCCATTAAAAGAAGAAAATCCTGATATTTGTGACAACGTGGATGGACCTTGAGGGCATGATGCTAAGTGGAATAAGTCAGACAGAGAAAGGCAAATACCATATGACCTCTCCTACATGGAAAATCTAAAAAAACTGAACTCATAGAAACAGAATAGATTGGTGGTTGCCAGAGGTGGGGGTTGAGGGGTGTGGGAAATGGATGAAAGTGGTAAAAGGGTACAAATTTCCAGTTATAAAATTAGTAAGTTCCGGGGATATAATATACAGCATGGGGACTAGAGTTAACAATACTGTGTTATATATTTGAAAGGTGCTGAGAGAGTAGATCTTAAAAGTTCTCAGCATATGCACAGCTCTGTAATTATATGAGGTGATGACGCTGTTGACTAACCTTATTGTAGTAAACATTTTGCAATAAATATATACATATATTAAATCATCACATTGTGCACTTAAACTTACACAGTGCTATATGTCAATTATATCTCAGGCCGGCCGAGTGGTGTGTTGGTTAAGAGCTGGCTTGGGACACCAGAGGGCCCAGGTTCGGATCCCACATATGAGGGCCAGTGACGCTGCCCTCCACAGCTAAGATGCTGAACAACAGCTCGACCTGGAGCTGGGCTGCCTTGAGTCGCCAGTGACGGCAGGTGGGTTGCCATAGGCTACCGTGTGTAGCCAGCAGCCAGCGTGAGCGGCCGTCCAAAAGCCGGCAACTGATGTGCCTCGCTGGGGAAGAGCGCAATGATGGTGCCAACTTGGGCCAGTGAAGCGACATCCTCCACAACTAGACTGAAGAACAAACTGAAGAACAAAATGACAGCAACTTGTCTGTTCCCCTTCCCCCAATTCCCCAATAAAAAAAAAAGTAAAAAAAATAAAAATAAAAAATAAAATAAATAATACATAACATTTCTAAAAAAAAAATATTACAGCTCAATAGAGCTGGAAAAAAGAGAAGCCTGGTTAAGACGACTGGTATCAGGATGTAAATGCATCCCTATCTGTGCATCCATCAATTCACAAGAAAAATATTTGGGCCTCCTCAGGTTTATATCCCATAGAGGTCTCCATTGAGTTACACTTTTTTTATGTTATATCTTCATTGTTTTAATCAAGAAGTTATAAAAGACCTATAAAGAACTTTCTGTATACTCTATAAAAACGCTATGCCTGTTAGGTTGTTTAATATCCATTACATAAGGTCTTATATGATTGACTTAACAGAATTCAGTTCCAAGAAAAAGTTGATCTTTCCTGTCAATTATGTTGTTATTTTTTTTTAATCATATAAGAATTTTATAATTTCCACATTATTTTTCTGCTTTGTTGTCAAAAAGTTAAGAAAGAAAATGTATTCAAATACAGTAAATACACTCATCTAAAGCTTTGGTATAATTATTTCCCTATTTCTATATAATAATTTTATCATATGTATTTTTTCTAATATATTTCTAATGATAGCTATGTATATGTGACAAATAATGAAATGATAAATAAATGTGCCTGAGGTATAATGAACAAAAACACAAGCAATTGGGCCGGCTGAGTGGCACGATGGTTAAGAACTGGCTTGGGACGCCAGAGGGCCCCGGTTCAGATCCCACATATGAGGGCCAGTGACACTGCCCTCTACAGCTAAGATGCTGAACAACAGCTCAAACTGGAGCTGGGCTGCTGTGAGTCGCCGGCGACGGCGTAGGCTGCAGCCCCTGCTGCAGTGGGTTGCCATGGGCTATCGTGTGTGGCCAGCAGCCGCAGTGAGCGGCCGTCCAGAAGCCGGCGACTGATCTGCCTCACCTGGGAAGAGCGCAATGATGGTGCCAACTTGGGCCAGTGAAGCAACGTCCTCCACAACTAGACTAAAGAACAAAACGACAGCAACTTGCCTGTTCCCCTTCCCCCAATTCCCCAGCACTGTTCCCATCCCCCAATTCCCCAATAAAAAAAAAATCTTTAAAAAAACAAAAAACAAGCAATAAATAAATAGAGTAAAATGACTAGCACTGGCTTTGTATTGAAACTATTTTAACCTCTAGGAAGAAGAGGGACAGAATAAAGAACTTCTATCTTTCCAAGGGCTTGTGTCTGACTCAGCTACCTACTTTTTGCTTACCTACATCTCCTACTGCCTAACAAAGTAATTGTCCTATGTTGCTTTCTACCACCATTTAAATTTATAATTATTTTTCCTTTCAGAGAAAGAAGAAACTAAAATAATCATTTTTCATTCTAGGGGAATCTGTTCTGTGAAAACAGGACTGCTATTTATCAGAGATTTTATTTCACAATAGCAGCAGTGGTGTCTGTTTTGTTGAGAGCTGAACCTCTAGCACCCAGAACAGCATCTGGCACAGAGCAGGCACTCAACAAATAGTTGCATAAAAGAATTAACTATTATCAATACACTATTCTTTGACTTAGAATATATAATAAAATACAAAATTTTGCTATTGTTGTTTTAAGTCCTTTTAGTCTATTTTCATCAAGGTGCTGTTCAGAATCAGTAAGGAAATTATGAAGTAGGCCAGGTGTGACTGCAATCAATACTGCATTATTTTTGTAAATCCTATTTTTTTCAGTCAATGTTGTTAGGGCCTAAGGTAATTGATGCTAGATATAAAACTAAAAAAAAAAAAAAAATTAAAGCCCCATGTTTTCTGATGCCATAAATGTTATATTGAGCCTAAATAAAATATTATAAATTTTCATTTTTATAAAATTAAAAAAACCTACCTTTTCTTTTAAAAGTCGAAAAAGAATCCATGGTGTTATGCACAAAACATAGAGTACTATTGTGTGTTGATTACACAAGCTAAGGCCACAGCAGAAAGCACCAATTTTAGCTATCTGAAAAAAAAAAAAAAAAGGTTAAATATTCATCTAAAACTCTTAAGTAAGCACAATAGTAAAAAGCTATTCTTCGTATTAAAACCAAGCATTTGTACTATAGGTCAGGTTACAATCAACCTCTTAAATGTAAGCAGTCATGCTTTACCAGTCACTAATATTTATCACCATTATTTTCTATTAATGTTTTTCATTCTCATCAAATCATTGCAGTTTGACGTTAAATGACTGTCTTCAAACTAAGTTTTACACAGTCCTGTATAATGACTTAGATAAGTCCTAACAGTAAGAGGATATTGTGTAATTCTTATTCGAGTAAAATCTATAACTGAAGTTCAGCAACTCTTTCTATTTTACTTTTTCTCCTATTAAATTATATAAATGACATATAACACTTTTTATTTAGAACCTGGTTATTTATGGGTGGTGTCTTTTTGCTTTTTTTTTTCTCGAACATGCGTTATTTTCATAATTAGAAAAGTTTATTTTAAATAAAAAATAAACTGTAATAGCATCACAGATCTGTTTATGCAAACCACAGAGGAACCATGATGTTCTTTTGTTTCTACGTTGTTTAATGACACAGCGCTGCCTATACTGAGGTGATCTGGCACTTTCCAAGGTGTAGACTGTAAGCTCTTAGAAGACAGGGCTCCTTCACATTTCAAATTATTTTGATGATAGTATCTGTCTTAGAATTCATTGTAATCTCTTCTGAACTCCTTCATTTCTATACTTGATACTCTCCTTAGTTAGAAAAAGGTACAAACTTGATCTTGTTTTGCAATTAGAGACTAAGTCAATGTACCATAATGGTATATAATTTAAGGTGGTCAAGCTAGACCTGGCATCTTATGAATAACACACACACACACACACACACACACACACACACACGATGGTGGAAGCAACCAGCCAGCCTCTCTTTCCCATAGAATTTAAAGGGGATTTCAGAATCCCCTTTCTCCAAAAAACTTTTGAACTCTAAGGAAAATAAAGTCCCGTATTTTATAAAGTCCCTCATGGCTCACAGTAGAAGAACTGAGAATATTTTCTCTCTCAACATGCCTAGATTACCTGGACAGTAATCAGAACAGATAGACAGTACTTAAACCAAAGTTAAAAAGAAATACAGCATCTATCTACAAATTAAAACAAAAAGTGATTTCATTTTGATCAACATAGGTTACCTTTGATCTTTCTTTTGCAGTTGCTGCCTCCTCAAAATGTACAGTAAGAGCCATAAGCAGCCCCACAAACAGATTGTTTAAGCTAAAAACCTCTGCTGCAATGGACCACTGCCATGTTAGACGAGAAAATGAAAACACCCCCGCAGCAAGGATTCCTCCAGCATGTGAGCCAGAAAGCCTGCAAATACAGATAACATGAAATCTTCTTTCCCAACAAAAAGAACCGACTTTATTTTCCTTTTTATAAACTGTAGCAGGAGAAATTATGACAGTTACCAGCATCATCCCAACACATTCTATGGTTAATAACATTCCTTCATGAAATATGTTTCAACAGATTTTAATTAGTAAGTCCATATATTAACCTATTAACAAACAAATGAACAAACCTGCTTGGTATCCTGTGGATGGAATGAGGTTTAGTTCTCAGATGTAACCTCTAGGATTCAAGCCAGTTCAGAAAGCCTGAAGAGATAGTAGCTAGAGAGATAACAGACCTGTGTCACTTTTCTTGCCACATCCATGAAGAAAAATAATGGTCTGGTAAAGACTGAAATATGTTTAATTTTAAAAATTAGTGAAATGGCAAAATATTCAGGAACTCTGATTCTCACTTTCTGTGGAGTGTTTGGATCTACTTTCTACACCTATCTCCCAACATATGGCAAAGTCTGTCTTGGTCACAATATTTGGTGACTTTAAGATCTTGTAAGCTAAGTTCTTAGTTTCCGATGATTCCGTCTTTATACAAAGTTGAAGTTAAAAACAGATATTCTTTTAAAGGGAAGAATGGGAATGTGGATTTTAATAACACAAGAAGAATCAAATGCAACACTTGGAAACAAATTTCTCTGCCCCCAAATGCCAAAAAGAGCCATACATTTCAAATCAATGAGGAATCTGAATCTCAATTCAGAGACGTGATTTGAGACTAGTAATATGGTTGAATATACTAGAGCATATCAAACCCAAACAATTTCCTATTTTCACCATAAATCTAAGGCTATGAAAACTAAGGTTGTTACCAAATATCTATGTCTAATGAGTGTTCTGAAAGTCAACAAGCATTACTGTGTCTAATAATTATGATATTATATGGCCCTATGTCATTACTTTTTAACTATATTGTTTTGTATAAAAATTTATGGAGTCACTCTACGGTTCTTAACCAAGCATTATAGAAAAAAAGTTAAAAATTTCAATATCACCAAACCTGTTTTCCTTTGAGTTTCTCTTCACATTTCTGTTTTCTTTCCTTTATAAACATCATCAGTTCCCAGTTTTATCAGAGTCCCCCATTCTCCCAGGTATCCTGACTCTACACACTAAACTCATTTCTTCCTTCCAAATTCCTCTCAGTTTGAATTCCTACTGGCTTTGCCTCAATTATTTTAATAGTTTTATAACTTGCCTTGTTTCCAATCTATTCTGAAATATAACATCCGATTAACCTTCCTAAAACATACACTTTATGACTACCTAGCCCCCAAACTTGAGGACTCTTCATTGCTTGTAGGATAAATTCTAAATGAGTCAGCCTGGAATCTAGGCGCCCAAGAAACTGAACCCCCTCTACCCACTAACTACCAACACTGTTAACTCCACCAACTAGTCAGGCTTCTCAAAATTCTCTAATAGTTGTCACCCCAATAAACTTTAAAAGAAATTCTCTAATAGGTCATGCCTATTCTTAGTGCCATACCTTCGCTCATTCTGTACCCCTGAATTGAATGTCCTCCCTGTTCCCTTCTGTTTATTTAAACTCCACTCTTTTCTCAAATTTCTCTTCAATTCCCAGGTTTCTAGCCCATCTCTGAACATCTATAGCATTTAATTGTCCATACCAATTACTTTGACATTGGTTTTGAAATGTGAACTGGAGTTAAACTTCACTTATATTGTAAGTATCTAGCCCCAAGCACAGAAAGGAAACTTAGTGAATGAGAGAATGAATTAATCTTAAAGCATTAGTGACATTTTAAAAGGAATTTCTGTTTCACCTGCTAATATTACTTTGGAAATCAGCATAAGACACAAGCCTCCTTCCTCTACCTAAAATATAAATTAGCATTCTTGGAGAAATGGCGGATTTCAGGGCTGGGGTACCTCAAGTACAAAATGTACCTGAAACATCTTGTGCCAGAAAGTACATGCTCAAACAGGGACATGACAGAAAGGACATAGAAGCCAGCTTTAATGGGGCTCTCACTGGCCAAACTGGGAATAATCTGAGCAGCAAATAATTATTATAACCCAAAGAATGTATAAGTATAGATGAATCTACAGTGATACAAATATTAATAATTGGAAAACAAGGGAAAGTCCGTAGAATGCCAATGAATAAACTAATAACTGTAGAAGAAATGAAATCACCTTTGGCAAACATCATAATAATAATGAATACCAAACTAGTGGGTAAAGCTTTGCAGTAACAGAAATATGTACATAGTCTAAAGGTATCTCCCTATATAAGATTAATTACAAACTGAAAAATGGTAACTTTATACTGGCAAACCTGACAGACACCATCCTAACCACATGATCAACGTTAACATTCCAGTAATGGAACAAACAAATATCATATGCTTCCTGATCTCTTCCAAAGAAAAGAATACAGCATCATATCTATGGTAATCCTGAGAAAAATGTACTACCTGAGCCTAAACATGAGGGAACAAACAAACTCACATTGAAGAACATTCTAAGAATAATTGGCCTGTATATATCAAAAAACACCAAAGTCTTAAAAGACCAAAAAAACCAAACCAAACCAAACCAAACCAAAACCACCATGAGGAGCTGTTCCAGATTAAGGGCACTAAAGGGATATGACAATAGAATAAAAGGCATAATCTGGGATTTTCTTCTGCTATAAAGCCCATTATTGGAACAACTGGCAAAATCTGATTCAAGTCTATAGATTAGATAACAATGTTGTAGCAATGATAATTTCTTGATGATTTTGAGAGCTGCTGCACTGTGGACATGTAAGAAAGGTTATAAACAAAACAAATATGCACAGATCAAGGACAAAGCAAATATGGTAAATCATTAACATTTGGGGAACCTGGATGAAGGGTATACGAAGAGGGGGCTACTCCTGACACTGTTCTATAAATTTGAAACTATGTCAAAATAAAAAGTTAAAAAAATAAATCAACAAGTTCCTGAGATAATTTGCTAACATTTATTGAGTTTTTTTGCCTGCCATGTGCCAGGTATTGTTTTAAGTGCTTACCTCACATAACAAATTCATTTAATTTTTATAATAATCCCACAAATAGATGCTATTATCTGCTTTTTACAAATGAACAAATTAAGGCCTAAAGAGGCCAAGTAATTTTTCCAAGGTCCTTTGACAATTAAGTGGCAGAACCGGTATTCAAACTTTTAGTCTAGTTATTTAGTGTCATTGCATTATGGGGTAAAAGATGATGTTTTTAGTTTTAATGTCAAATAATTTATTCTATATTAATGACATATTGCACTTTATTTGGTTAAATATATACACCCTGAAATGAAGAATAGAAGTTTTGTCCATTATTAGAATTGTGCTTATTTCTGTTTTATCAACATAACACACTACCAGCTTGAATTGCCTGTTATAATCTCCCCCCCCCATCAAAAGGGCAATTAATCAAAGTTTAAAAACACCAGCTAATTAAGGAGAACCAAGAAGAAAGTCCTGATATGTATGAATCCTCAGGAAGAAAACTCAAGGCTTACTAATCTACAATGATTTTTAACACATTCTTAGGCTCAGGAAAACATCCTAAAGTGTTTGAATTGTTGGTATTCATTATGGGATTTATGAACTATGCTTATTGCCTTTTCAAATATTTCATAAGATTTTAAAAATGGAAGAGAGTAAGGTAAAATTATCAACTTCAGTGATAAAATTTATCTTAGACTATTACAGTTAGTTACATACATTAACATTTTATTGAAGGCTCATTCTACAACAGCAAGGTCTATAATCTGAGTCTCCACCATCCCGCCTCCCTCCAGGTCAGGATGGTTTTGCAAAGAATAATCCATAGATTCTTACACCTGATTTTCCTTGGTATCAGAGAAACGATTTGTGAGACTGCTGAGTAAGGTAATAAAAGAGAGATAAGTGATTATAAAACCAGTAATGGAAATCAAAGCTATAATGTTGATCTTTTTTAGCATCTCCAATGAGCTTGCTTAGAAATCAAACTAACCCTTAGAAGAATTTGTAATCCTAACACAAAGTGAAGACAAAAAGGTAATCTTTTGTGTTTTTTTGGTTTTTAAAATTGTGCTGTTCAACATCTAAAATCTTTTCATATGCTTGGGGGGTACCCAGCTTATGAGGCATAGTCCCTTCCTATTATACACGCTGAAAATACAAAATACTTTTCCAGCCTCCCTTGCAGCTAGAGCATGGGTGTAAGACCTGGACTCTGTTTGTCAGAAGCACCTGCTCCAGTCTTTGAATTGGAAACTGGTGAGGCAAAGAAGCACGGATGGGGACAGAATCCATTCAGACATACTCAGAGCTCTGGATGTTTCAGGCTCAGAGCCTGGTAATCCATCCCTCCTAGAAATTCTGTGAGCTCTCCAACTTACTTTTCTTTCTTCCGTATTTTTTCCAATTCTAGATTAAAATTTTTCCTTTGGTAAAAAAACCGGCTTTATTGATATATAATTCATCCATTTAAAGTGTACAAAGTTTTTTAGTGTATTTATAGATGTGCAACCAAAACCAGTCCATTTTATAACATTCTAATCACCTCAAAAAAGGAACCCTTATCCCCTTTATCTGTCACCCTAATCTTCTGTATGAATGTTTTTTATTTCAACAGCCTTTTGTAAATCAAAGTGAAATGCTCCTTAAAACACACATTTGAACACACTGCCTTTAACAGTTTGCTTTATGCTAAGACTCAGAATCCAACATTTATTGACCATGTAACATGTACAAACTAGTGGATTATGAAAACTAGAGATACTTTCAGACATCTAGTGTGGAAAAAGTCTGCAAGCTGTGGAGGGACACACAACAATGACTGCTATGTAGCACTCTGTGCTCAGCTGAGGATGGACGCTCCGGAGACTGGACGCATGGGAGTGGCAGCATCCGCCTGTATGGCTGCGGAAAAGTCAGCAGCAGCCTGAGCCCGGCCGGGAAAGGCAGGGGTAGAGAGGCTCTAGGTGGGAGGTTAAGATAGAAGGGCTGAGGTGAAGGGAGGTACAGTCATCAACCAGGGGGCCTACACTGGATAGAGAAGGAAGTAGAGCCACAGTGGGCTGTTGGAGGAGACCAAAAGGATGTGCAAAGGATTCCAGGCCTCAGTGAACTAGAAGACAGGTGCAGGCATCAAGGACACGAGTGAACTAAAAGCTAAAGTCATGCAGGGCGCAGAAAGTGGGTTGGGGAAGGGGACATCAAACTGCTGAAGGATGGAACAGGCCTGTTCAGCAACACTGGACTCTACCGATGAAAGCAGCCTGTGATGAAAAAGAGTTTAATAAAGCTGTTCTTAAAATCGTAAGATTTTCATTAAAACTAAGTGTTTGTCAAGCAGCTGCACCATACATTAATAAGCCTGCAGGGTGAGAGCAAAGTAGGAAGACAGCTGTGTGGCCCAGTGCTACATCACACACACACTAACAAGGAGACGTAATGGCCCACGTCGGTCCACAGTAAGCTGAGTGTCTGTGGCTCACTGACACATCAAAGGATGATGTCAGCAACAGTAAGGATGAGGATATTCTGAAGGCTTTGGAGAAGGTCTGCAACTCATTCACTGACTCTGTAGGTAGGCAGTCTTATTATATTGTTCAAGGCATATAACATTATCTGAGCATGCTTCCTGTCACCTTCCTGAGAGAGAGATAAATAGCTAAAGAGCAAGCTGATGGCAAGAATGCTTTCATGAAGGGATGTTTCAGGGTCATGACTAGGCTCAGTACTAGCCTCACACGGTCCATACCTGCAACCTCTACCCTCTGTTCTCACCCTAGCACTCTACTGATATTACTCTCACTGAGGTCCCAACGACCATCCAACTGCCACATACAATAGGCTTTTGGGACCTCTCTGCTGCGTTCATCACTCCCCCAGCCACACTCTACTTACGGGCCCTCACATCTCGCTGGTTTTCCTTGTATGGCTCTGAGTCTTCTTCTGTGTTTTCCTGAATGGCTCCTTTTCTTGCATGGACTCCTTTAACGCCCGTGTTTCCCAAGATTTCATTCTCAGGCAATTGTTCTTCTCACTCTGTCTGGGTGGCTTTACCTACTCTCACGATGTCAGCGGTCAGCTACCCACTGCAGAAAGCAAATCTGTCTCCAGCTCTGCCTCTCCCTAGTTTTGGGCTCACACCTCCGCCTCACTGCTGTCCGCCCTACCACAAAGCCACTCCCACTCTGGGTGTCTCAGAGACCCTCAATGTCAACATGTGCAAAAGTAATTCCTCGTCCTCTTCCCAGAAATGATTCCTGCTCCTGTGTGCTCTATCTTAGTGATTTTCACTATCTATCTAGTTTAGTTCCTAAGAGATCTAGGAGTCACCATCAAAGCTCCCCTCCTTCTCTCCCTGTCCACTTATCACATCCTGCCAATTTCACTTCACAAACATTTTAAAAGCTCATCCTCTTCTGTTCACCCATCCCACCACTGCCCTGTTTCAGCTTTAATATTATCACCACCTCAGCCTCACCCCAATGCAACAGCTTTGTATGTTCTGCACCTCCAGTCCCAGGCCCACCATCGCCACCCGAGTGAGGGATCTAAAACATGTCTGAGCTTGTACTTTTCTGCCTTCAATCCTTTAATGACTCCTCTTTGGTTATAAAACACTACAAGCTCATCATGATAGACAAGGCCTTTTATGATCTGGTCGCTGCTCACCTGTAGCTTCCTTTTTGGATGTAACTCATCTCAAACTTTGTGTTTCAGCAACACTAACAACTTGTAAGGTCCTGTACTTATAAGCCATTCTCTCCACCTCCAGGTTTCTTTGCACATGAGGTTCTCTGCATCTCAACACTGTTTTAACTTCCCTTGGTCAACTCCCACTGATTGTTTACAACTCAGCATAGGCCTGGCTTTCCAAGATTTTCCTACTTTCACTAAGATTAGGGTAGCTGCCCCTTCTCCAGATTTTCATTAAATGGATTAAATGGGTCCTGAATAGACAGATTTTTCTGTATTCTAAACAAATACAATCCCAAGGAATAGAAATTTTTAACTGTAACATAAACAAAACACAGTAAAGAAACCAGACTTGAGCAACTTAAAATTCTCTAAATCATGTATTACAAAGCCAATAGGATTACTTTTGGACCATTAATACCACTGGAGAGCCATGTCAGCATTTTAAAATTAAAAGCATATCTCACTGTGTGTGTGTGTGTGTGTGTGTGTGTGTGTGTGTCCCTAGAAAAGCTATTTGATATTTTTGAAAACTAAGTTTTCCACCTATATATATTTATTTCAGACATACTTTATCTTTAGTTTCTAATGCTCTCCAAATAGCAATGGTTTCTAATTACTTCAACCTGAGTCCAACCATTTCCAAATAATGTTTTATAAAATTACTTCTGCCATTATTTAAAAATTAATCTTTTTTTTAATTGCAAAAAAGTGGAAAGAAAAGATGTTTTGGTATTGGGGTAAATTTTGTTAAGTTTTGTTTCTTTTAAGAACCATGTGCTTTATCATTGCTGTCCTTTACTTTTATAAAAGTGGTGTCACAGTAACAAATGAAATTAGGGGAAAAATTCAAGGATTCATTTTTATTTTTTTACATTAATTTTTAAAAAATAATGTGCTATCCATGTGGATATATCTTACAGAAACTAAGGAATAATAATTTCATCATTCGTATTTTAACTCAAGAGCTTAAATATTCTTTCAGCGAGTATAGAAATAATATTCTTAAAAAGCATTTTTCATACCAAGTGATTTATTCCTTGTCTATAACATAAATATTTCAAAGGGAATAATAAAATACAGAAGGTTCAGTTACTCATATTGCCTTTCACATGTGTAAAGGAAGTCATTATATTTTCTAAAATTTTTGTGAAATTTCAAACAAAGTAGCTCAGAATTTCCATCTTATATCTCATTGAATTAAGTATCAATGAACCTTCCCTATCAGTAAGACACTGTGAATTTGAGATAGAAAAAAACATTAAATGACTTATCTAAGTGATGCTGAAAAAAATCAATTTGATGAAAATGTCTGAAGGCGAAACTTGTTAAGCAAACCAGGTGACTGAGCAAACACTTTTATTATCTATTTATTTAGAGTTTTTTAAAAAAGGTATAAATCCTATGAATCTACCGAATTCCTAGAGCCTCCAATTAATCCATTGTCTGTTTTCATTGCTGGGGCCTTTGTTACCTTATGACCCCTCTCAATGAAGGGTGTCCAGGAGTGAGTGATTAGACAATTTAGCTATCATCTCTTTTTGGGAATAATTCTAACCAGAACACATATTCTACAAATTCTTTTTTTTCTGCAAAGGGCTATAACATATATTTATAATTTTTTTGGTAAACTTAAATTATATAGAGCGAAACACTATGCATAAATCTGACTGCATATCATACTGTTAAATAGGAATTGGTAGTACTAATTTCCAGCTATGTAATCTTTCTTTTAGAAATATATAGAAGGACTGTTCAATCTGACATTATTATTTAAACATGAGGTTTAAATGAAATTGCTGTTCTGAGCCCACAAAACGAGCTGTTTGGTATCATCCATAAAGTCAAATATACAAATGGACTATAAATATGTGTCCCCAAATAAAGCAAACAATTGTCATCTATCCATAGACTAAGTCTGATGATGTTTTTAAAAAATAAAAACGACAGTCAAAACACCATTGTGTTTTCGCTTGGAAATCCAGGAGTCCTACTTCCAATTTTCATTTTATTCCTTTGAATAAATATTCTTAAGTAATTGTTATTTTTTAAAAAGCAACCATGGAATTAATAAATTTATTTATTTACACTTAATGTGCTAGAGTGGCATCTTAAAATTAAAAGACACACATTTTTCTATTGAAATTGATGAAACCCAACAAAATTAATAGTAAACTGGAGGAAAAGAAGAGAAATACAAATGAGATTGTGAATAAAATTAAATATCTTTTCACCAGAGCTCACTACTAAATTGTGAAATAGTCTAAACTATTTTCCACGTTAAGAACACCTTATGATTAGATAAAAGATGAGAAAAGAAATGTTTTTCATTCTCAATCTAATTCTCATAGAGCCTCATAGAGGGTCAAAGGGGACATTTCTTCAAATGAAATACGTATTTTTAGAATCTAACCTGACTTACAGAGAGATAGCATCTAATTCGGCTATATGAAGATCAAACTGCAAACACCATTACTATGATAATTTTAATAACACAACCACTGTATTTTAAAATAGTCACATCAATACTAACAATCAAAATCAACTTTTCACATTGTTAGAGTGGCATGCCCAATTTCAAGGTCTCAAACTAATGGAGGAAAGCAGTGGTATAGATGATTCAAAATATCAAGTACTCCAAAAGTCAATGAAGTATGTTTCATATAAATAAATATATTTCATATATTGCATACTTTATTACATATTTAATTTTTAAATATAAGATATATTTTGCAGCATATTTGTACTAATTACTCTTCCTAATTGCTTTTTACTTGGGTTAACACTGAAATCATGTAGCTCACATTCTAGGACAGCAAGTGGTTAGTCAATGAGGAAAGACACACCAAAGGTATAACAGATTGTATGGGAAGGGTGGTCAAGTATTTACAATTTCATCCAGATAATGCAAATGACAGAGATTCTCCACTGAGATGGGGAAGGGTGGTAAGGAATATGTGATGCCATTAAGAGCATCCTAACAAATGTAAAGCTCAGAATTCTATGGTTAAAACATAAGTGCCTTCCCTTTAGTCCAAAAAATCCACAAAACTGCGGTGATTCCTATGAAACATACTGATTGGGCAGTAGTTTTCTCACTGATGGAATACTATTCATCTGTTGACACAATGGATAAATCAGTTTACAATTTATACCACTGACACAGGTTTGCTATTGATGATAAAGTGTGTTTTTCTTTCCACCACACTGTATTTGATTTTCATGTGTAGTCACATGTTTGTCTAACCCTCAATCAAAAGACAAATAACAGAAATCTGAAATTCTTTCAGAACACACATTTGATGTGCCTCATAAAATTCATGAATGCATTCATCTTCGGTGTTGCTTGCATGCACAGAACCCAACATGGAGGGTACACGACCCGCCTTCTATAGGGAAAACTCCTTGAAGTAGAATTAAGTAAAAGGGCCACAATGTGGCATCTGAGCACTGTTCTTAAAGAAATTACTCTTAGTGTCAACTCATATTGATGACTAAAAAATGCAATGGATTACAGGGAAGTGTTAAAGCAAGATACAATTAACACCAAATCTACCACCTCCATCTACCCAAGTTCTTATCTTTCTGGGTCTTGTTCATGAAAATTATATAAATGTTACATTCTGGCTTGTTCACATAATCAATACCCATATATTTATCTCTTCAATGTACTTGGAGAATGGTCACCCCGGGAAGCTAAGCTACTGAAAAGAAAGGTGTGCTGCTGAAACTTTCTGTTTTGGTGGCCATTAACACTCTTTAAACAAATACGTATTGAGCATCTAGTATGTGCCAGGTACTCTGTAGGCGAATTATAGTCAGTGGCCATTTAGAGCAGTAGAATCTAAATGTTTTCTTTTATTTTCAAGTTTAGATCTAATAAACATAAACCAATAATTTAGAGCATAGTATATTAAAATTCTGCCTCTGAAGCCACCACCACCACACCTAAAAAAATGTAAAACATTTCCATCTTTAATCAATTTGCAAATAAGTCCTTTTCCCCACATTTCACAAAAATTTACTTTCACTCTAGATAAAATCCTACCAAGGTTTGTTCTATTTCATGAGATTCAATCAAAAGGAAAAGAACTGTTCTACCTGATTTTTCAGCTATGTAAATATCAACTACCAGTACACTAAAAGGAAAAGTGCAAAGTATTATTCCTGATTTAAAGCCACTAAATAAATTGGGGGGAAAATTTTAAAAGCTTTCAAAAAGGAAAAAAGCACAACTGAAATGGAGGCAATAAGATTATGAATAGCTTCCATAAATAAAATGTAATCACACAATTTCCATTAGAAGTCAGATTCATGCATTAACCAATAAATGAGAAAGCTATTCAAGGTTTAGAGCAATTCATTTTATTATATCCCATCAACTTACACCGGAATATCTAAATGAAAGAAAAACACTGAACTGGACTTTATAGGAATCACCATCGTTTACTTTACATTTTCCTAAGTTTTCATGGGATCCCAAGTTACTTGTACAACGGAGGCGTGATCTTCTTAAGGCATAGCCTAGTTTCAAGTAACTCCCAAATTACAGATTTTTGTTAGTTTTGTCTGAAATGTTTTAAAACACACAGACCTCAATATTAGCTTGTTATTCCATCTTGATAGTGTATTTTGTATTCAGTAGCAAAATGGAAATTGGTGAAAGGTATATTCCAGCATATTATTATTCTCAAAGGCACTGGCCAAGGCATCACTCTAAGTCCTTTTTAACTCAAAAATTTAGAAGATGCTGCATAACTTTTAAAATGTTAAGATCCCAAAGGTATAGGAAGTAAACTTAAGAGATCAAAATAATAACAATCAACAGAATGAGGGTATTAAACTACTTTCATCAGCAATACTAACTTAATAGAGAATTAATGTTAAGTAGTCTTAACGCAAAGTTATGAAGTATATGTTAATATTCCAATTCATTAAGACTATTTTCTACGTCTTTGGCTTTGAAAGGCAGTAAATCTATAGGAGTTATGATCTAAAATTTTATTTGTAGTTTTAAGAAATATGTGCATTTGTTATTATAGCCATAATGACGGATGACTAGTACCAGTGGCAAAATCTCGGCAGGAAACAGATTTAGCAATTTAAATGTTTTCTAAGTTTTTGTAATTGAGGAAACTTTTCATAATCTGACATTTGTTAAAACCACTTATTAGAAATTATGCAGCACAGTAGCTGTGGAAATATGAGCTAGCTTCACAATTATAAAGTCAGCCTATGTAGCCCTTTCCTATTGTATATGGTGGCATAAACCCCACGGCGGCCTATCAGCTAACTGGCAGGCAGGGGGCTGCTCTATTCAAAGTGAGAGATACAAGCTGCAGGGCAAAAACCTGGCAGCTCCCATCTGACCCCACAATCCCCTACTGGTGACAGCTCCAAGCTCCATGGCAAATTAGGCCTTCTCATATTACAATTGGAGAAGACAGATTCCATTAGCAGTATCTGAAATTGAGTGGAGAGCTGCACTGTTATCAGACTTGACTCATAAGCACTGCTATTAATCAGAGCTATGATAGCATTTATATATTTCAAGCTATCTGCTGCCGCTGTGATATTCTGCTACAAAGGGTTGATGGGACTTAGGAGAGTGAACAATAGAGCTTTCTGGGAAAAGCAGAGTAAATCAAGAAAGTCTATGACTTCCGCACATTCTGAAGGGATTGTGGTTTACATAAATTTTCTCCCAATTGGAGATTGAGCTCTTCCTCATCTTACACATGGGATTTAGTTGTCACTCAATGGTAACAGCTGTGAAAAGGTGAAGCGGCCCACCGCTCAGAATATTGCCTTCGCTTTTAAAGCAATTAACCCATGAACAGGAGGATACCTGGTGATATCAAAGGGATTAGGCCAGGCAGTGCATTATTAACATTTCCTTGAACTAATTCTAACTCTGACTAGCTGTCAGAAAAGACTCTACAGTCTTAAAAAAGAGTTTTGGCCCTGCTTTTTTCCCTTCAAAATGAAGTGCTGCTATTTGAGCCTAATGTGTCCCTCGACTTAGAAGAAAATGCATAGGAACCAGCCTCCTAATATGCTTAAGCAGTCTGAGTCAATGCAATTTTAATACAAGTATGAGAGAAATATATGACCAATTAACCAGGGACCAAGACAGATATTCTCCTGGGTGGAAATTAATGCTCCAGTACGTTCCCTTCTTCTTCAACTACAACTTGGTGACTATTTGTTACATATGCATAGTTACCTCTGAAATTAGGAAGAGCTTCATATTATTCTCTATGGCAATAATCTAAAATATTCTCTGAGCTGGAAAATGTCCCCTAAGCAGGAGATTCTACATTCTCTAAGGTATGGCATTTCATTTCCTATTCTTTATTCAATGGACTCTTAGCTGAAGCTATAGTAGCAGACACAATGCTCAGAATCAAGTGTTCCTTCTCCAAAAGTTTAATCAGGTTAATTTTTAGCAGCAGCATAATGTAGAAATATGTAACTTATAAAAAATAAAATACCCCATAAATAAAAAACTGGTACAAAACAATCTGCCAACAGGCATTTAAATATTACTGAAATTCATTGTAGGTTCTTTGCATCAACAGGCATAGTTTCCATATACCTTTATTTATTATTAATACACATATATTCTAGGTAAACCTGTTTGACATTAAGAGATCTGATTCCCTACTCTATAATATTAATGGTGTTAGAAAGTTTTTTTAATGCAAGTTTCCTAAAACAGTGCCTTTTAGAAAAATATATTTAAAAAACTATTTAATGGTTAGTGATTTTGTCTTACTTTTAAAATAAGCACGGAATTTCGATTATTAAAACTAAAAGTTTTACTTTCGATTCACATGAGTGTTCAATAAACATTGCTGAATGAATCCTTCTGTAGTTTTATTTGGCCCATGATAGTTTGAAAAGGATACGCTGCCGTGGAAGCCTGTTGAGAATATATTCCCCGCCTTGTAACAACCAAAATAAATGATACAAGATATGTCCTCATCTGAGATCATAAGCAATTTAAATCTTCCCTGAGGAGAATTTTTATACAATGCTATCAACACACTCCATTCTCTTTTAGTGATACCAGAACATCGGAAATGTAAGCACATTGATGTTTAATGATAGTGATTTCAGCTCCCCTTCCTTATTCAGTCTATAGGACCTAGTTTGATGTTTATTAGAAAATAAGTTTGAAATTCAAGTATGGGGCAATGCTAAGTGGTGTTCATGTTAGTGATTTACATTATCTATAACTTTTTTTATGCATCAATAGGATTTGTGAATTTCAAATCTAATACTTTAAATATCATTACTATCAAACTTAAAAATCATTTACTTCAATGGCCTTAAAAGAGAAAACTCCAGTTCCTATAAAACACTAACTGTATTATACAATCTTAAGTACACAGATGTATACGTTAATAAAATGAATACTATTTCATATAAATGAAATGTATTAAACTCCCTTAACAAAATGCAAGTTTAAAAATATCCCTGACCGGGAAAATAAATACATACAGAAACAACTGGCACAATCTTACTATTTTTAATTCAATAAACTACAGTGACACAGACAGCTTTCTGTGTGCTGTTTTACTCATATGCTTTCTACATTAGGGCAAAGCAAATATCAAGTTCTTGCCAACCATTAGAAAAGACTGACCAAAAAATGCAGTGTTAATGACATCTTACTGCTTTTAAAAGCAAGACAAAGATGCAGGAAAAGCAAAAATTACATAGTGATTGAAAACAACGAATAAATTGTTCTTTGAATCTAAGTCATGTTTACTGAAAAAAGGGAGCTTTTTACATCAACACGTTTAAACAGAAATTTGCTTTTGAAATACAATCTTTGTTTAAAAGGTACAGAAGGTCTTTATGTCCACCCCAAGAGCTAAATATAGTGAATGCTCTGTGAACAATTACCTGAAAAAAACCTAAACCTGTTAAAAGAATTAATTTACTGCACACCAGTCAGCATTAATCCCACATGTACAGTAATGTTCTCTTAAGTGATGGGGGAAAGAAAGAATAAAATGGTTTCCTGGATCAAAACCCTTGAACAACAAAATGGAATGATGATTTGGTCTGTAAATGAATAAAGTAGTGAAACGTCTCCTAAACAAATTCTGATAAAGGAGTCAACCTGTAAAGGAATACATTTACTGTATGCTGGGACTGGAAAAAAGCCGTCCCTGTAAGGGCTGTACAAAAACTGTGTCCTGCTGTTGGGTTTATATTCACAGAAGAAAGGTTTTAAAGGTTAAGTTCAGGTCATACAACAAATGAAATTGTAACAAGCCAGCTGACATTGTATAATGTCTTCTTCCACTCAATCAATAGGCTACTGTTAGTCCTATTACCATAGAGATGGCTTGCTCTTTCCTGAAGGGTGTCTATTGTTTGACAAAACAGATTTGCCACTTGAACTAGGTCGTTCCCAAAGGGCGTGTACCTTGTCAATTATTTGTATTCAAAATAATAAAGTATTTTCATATTAAAATGTATGTAAGAGATAATATTGTTAGATCCCTTTTCTGAAAGAAAGGAACTTTTCCAAAGTACTATATTACTAAAACCACTCAAATATCCAGTTTAGTCATATTAAGAATTTTTTATTTAAAACATATAACAGCAAGTATACAGATTTATCAAGACTATTAAAAGAAAAGGGCCACAAGCTAGTGTGCTAATCTAAAACCCATTATAATCAAGGACAATAATTAATAAAAGCTATTTTAAAATATGGACAACTCAAAGGAAAATTATTGTACAAAGCTATTTGAATTCTAAAAAGATAAAGATTTTTTATATATGTTTTTACAGTGGTTTTCATGTGGAACAGCATCAACAATTAATATATTAAAACACATGGAAAAAGTTTTAGAAAACAAATCCCTTTATTTGCATAAGAGCTATTTATATCCATACAGCATTTAGATATATGCATATGTTATAGAAATCATCTTTTAAAATACAGATGAACTATCAAAATAAGTACAAGTATTTTCTTTAAATGTCTTTATCTTAAATGTCTTGTGAAAATTAATAACACACACTCAACATAAAACAGGTAAGTTCTA
The DNA here is from genome assembly GCF_001890085.2 of Hipposideros armiger. Lineage (NCBI taxonomy): Eukaryota > Metazoa > Chordata > Mammalia > Chiroptera > Hipposideridae > Hipposideros > Hipposideros armiger. The sequence continues at coordinate 5,065,311 of NW_017731355.1, forward strand.
AATTTCAATAGATATTTAAAAATAAAAAAGATTGTTTTTTCTATCAACAGAAGTAATGAGATTCTTAATTACGAAAGACACACAGGGAATAATTCTAATAAAGATTATTCTAATTATTTAGAAAAAATATTCATAACACAAATTAATCCAAATAGAGATGTTATTTTAAAATTTTCACTTTGTGAGGGGTGTAAATGTCTAACGATTACATTGTTTTGTACACCTAAAACTAATAAAAAAAGTGCAAAAAATTTCATACTTAAAGATTTTGCTAACAATAAAAAATAAATACAAATTAAATAATATAGGTAAAAATTTAACAAGTGATAATTATAACAAATCAATCTGAAAGCTTTCTGCAAATAGATTTAAAAGTAAAGTTTAGAGTCATAATTATGTTAACTTTTACCTTAGTATCAATAATTAAAAGGGAATTTAGAAAACAATTTAGGTCAAGGGCAATATTATGACTAATGCAAAAAAACAGTCTTCAAAATGACATGTGAAATTATGTCTACTCAAATTTGACTATATTTACATACAAAAATTATTTGTTTTTATAATCAAACCTGCAATAGTTTTTGAAAGAAGTGTTTTACTTTGGTTTTTCCTTTGCAGGAAGTATAATTTGTATTTTTCATTATAATCCTCTTAGGCATAGGTTAGACTGAGTTAAGAATGGAGGAGACAGAAACAGCAAAGACAGATGAGTTTACCAATACCCTAAACTAATGACCCGTTTTTTAAAAGCAGGGTAGCATTCCAAACTAAGACAGCCTTCTATCAGTGAAATAAGTGGGGTCTAATTTGCCTTCCCTACAGCTATAATGGAACAATGTGAAATCTTACTAAAACCACATCCCAAATTGATTTCCTTAGTTAATAGCCTCATTCCAAAAAGTATACAACATGTGCATCTTTAAATACAATATACAATAATTAGGTATTAGCTCTGAACCTGATAGGCAGCTGCCCATCAGCACTACTGTGAGTAATTAAATGATATTTACCAATTACCAAAAGATGAACTTCATATTGTTAAATTAAACTGGCCCATCTGCATCTTCATAAAATGACAAACCTTATTAGTTCTGCCTAACCAGAGAATTGTAATAATAAACTGGTGACACCTTCACTCCATTGTCTAAAGCAGTACCAATTGTGTAATTATTTGAGGGGTTAAATGCATATGAAATTACTGTAAATTAAGAAAGTGAAATCACATGAGTGATTAGGCAACCAAACGACAAATGATTTTTTTTTTAATGTATGTACTTGGGCTATAAGAAAACTACATTTCCAAGTAATCAAAATTAATTTTAACTAATCAACTACTTTACCTGAAAACGGTGAAAAAAAGTAACGATGCAGCTCCTGCTCCAAATAAGCCACACAGAAGATTGACTCGGTAGGCAACTGAACCAAAAGGAAATAGTTTAATTGCCAGTTTAGCCACCAGAGTGAACAAAGGGTAGCCAGGAGGATGGGCAACCTAAGGAAAAATTAGCAACGGTCAGAAGGTTTTCATCTAGTAAAGGAGGAGTCACACTGGCTTTCATTGAAAAGTAGCCCTTTTCTCTGGCAAGTATAAAGATTCAGAGCCAATGACTAACTGAATAGTGGTTTTCTAGTGTAATCCTTTTGTGCCAATACAAACAAATATTTTCTTTAGTGGATTTGGCATCATCTATCACATGGTGTGTCACCGAGAGAAAGGGTGACATATTTCATTGTCAATTCTTAAGCAGTTTTTTTCTCCAGGTTCACAGTACATTAGGGCCACTTAAAAGGCTATTGAAAAAAAAAAAAAGCAGGTTCTGAAATATCGAATTGGTTAGAAAGTTGAAAGACCACACTGCTATCGGATTACCACCATGCTGACAGTCCTCAGGTCTTGCCTAAAGGGATCATGCACCATAATAAAGTTTATTAAATAATAAACTTATTAAAACTGTTAACCCGATTTATTTTATTCTACACAGCTTATACAAAATTTGGGGTGATAATAAGCCAGCTACTGTATATATAGTAAAGGCTTTGCTTTATAATTTAGTTTAATTGGATTTAAAACTTAAAGTAAATTGTCACGTACTGTACTTATAAGTTACTAAAAACTGGGGTTTAAAAATAAATTAATCTACTTTATTCCATGCTTAATTAAACTTTCTTAATTCCTAAAACTGTTAATGAGAGCATTGATTAAACAATAAAACTAATACTTACTCCAAGCTCATGTGCGGCTGTGATCAGTTCCCCTGTGAAAAAATAATGTAAAACCAATAATTACTATTAGAAAATGACACTCCTCCAAAGTTTTCAAAATCCAAATGCTTGCATTGGGGTTTTGCATTAATTTGACTGGATAAAACTGTAAATCTGCAGAGATTTCACAGCATGAATAGTCTAAGAATATTTTCTCCCTTAGGTCTTATTGAACAAAGTATCTTTGATAGTTTTTAATAACTGGTCAGTGGAAATGTAGAGGATTCCTATTTTTAAAAAAAGGCTGATTATTCCCTCCTGAAAATTGTATACACTTGCAAGTATATACAAAAGTCTTCCAAAGCATTAATGTAATATGCTGTTTTATCCCTCAAGTATTTAATACAAAACTGTCTATATAGATGCAAACTTATGCTTGTAGAATGTGCAGACATTGGAGGTTTGATACTCCATAAAGTGTGCCATCCTGCCCTAAACCTGGCATTTAGAATCTTCTCTACACTAATTAGGTTGGGTATCTTGAAACAATTTCCAAGCGTCTATTAGCTCCAGGTTACTTTGGTAAACTCCAGCTACCATAATACATTTTTTTCAGACCATAAAATCATTATACTATTTACATTGTCCTGTATAGTTCCTTGCCAGAAGTGATTATTTCTAAAATTATTACGCAGTAATTCAATGCCTGTTTTGTTAATATTTTAAGTATCCAGAGCACAGGGACTATTTCTGACTCATCCCCGTACACAGTACAATGTAAGAAATCAATCAATATGAATTGATGATTTATGAAAGTTATTATCACCTATTAGAAAATGTATTAATGTCCATTTTTTATCCTTCAATGAATATCAATTTTTACTGACTGCCCTAGCCACAATGAAGGCCTTTACCTTCTTTGGCCTGGGCCACAGCAATAGCATTGACCAATCTTCTACCTCATCTTCATACTGAAATCACTTATTACTGCCCCAAAAGGCTGGATCATATCCCTAGCCTAAGATTTCTCTATGGCTGAATGAAGTTCAGATTCCTCAGCATGGCACGCAAACCCTCTGTGGCTTGAAGATTCCTTTACAAGGCTTATATCCATGAAACCAGTGCTCATCTTGGTCAAATCTCATTACCCACTGTTCCTCTGGAATGGTGCTATTTTGCACCTCTTATCACTCATTTTCTCACTCCGTATTCTCTCCTAAATCTTTCAAGGCCTAGTTCAATTGCCAGTTTCTCAGTCACATGTTTCCTTACACATACCTTCACCAGCTAATTCCCCCATCGGAATCTATCACTTATTCCTCTTCCATAGAATCTATTTAGCACTTATTTAGATCACCTTATATTCTGGTTAGTTGCTTTCATTTCTGTCTTTTCCATGAAGTTAAAAATATTATCCGATCCATTTCAGGGTCCTGTCAAGACATCACCACCTCTCCCTCCTCTAGCCACAAAGAACCTAATTCAAGCTCTGAACACAAAGATTGACAGTAACATATCACACTGTCATCCTTGCTAGTGACATCCTTCTTAGGTGAATGACGGCTTGCATCATGGAAGCCTTACAAGGGTACCCCAAGACAGGTATTGTTCACTTAAAGCAATTACTTAAGAGCACCTTTTATGTTTTCTGGAGGTACTCAAGAAAACCTTAGAAACCAAAGGCACTTTCTGTATCTTACACACTTTTTAAAGAGATTATGGTCTAAAAAATGTTTAAAACAGCTGTTCCCTTTGTACCTACTGTCAGCTATATTTTTATAGTTTTACTCTAGAATGAGTTAGCTCTTATGTCTTCAATTTAAAACTGTTTTAGATTATGTTCTAATTCTGTAGTTGCAATGAAACAGTGAAGTTCAAAATATCAATGTCACTATTCCTTCTCCATTTAAAATATACTTAGAATTACATTTAACATAAATAGCCCATTTTCTCTAACTTCTTTTTACCATTAAAGTCAATATGCTGTTACTCTTTGCTGAAGTTCTGACAGTATAAGCATAAATCTAGAATGTAACAAATCCATCAACTTTTATCAAATGTTAAACTTAAATCTATAGAGAGGAGATACTACTATTCAAAGCCTATAAATGTATCTTTGATAGAGTTAAAGGGGAATATTATTCTTAAAATTGAATATGATAAAGAGGGGAAGTAAATAGTAAAAAACCAAAAAACAGCAAAGAGCCTTCTGAGTCCCTGATTTCTCCGAACCCTTTATACTAGGGTTTCCTGAAATGTAAGTTCTTCCACTTGCAATCAGAATTATCTGGGTGCTTTATAAAAATGAAGATTCCGTGACCATACCCCAAACCTACCTACTCTAAGACACTCTGGCATTGGGGCCCAAGTTTCCCAGGCAATTCTCAAGTACACTCAAGTTTGAGAACCACAGTATTTTTGTCTGGGACACAAATGGGTGGCAAGCTCAGTTAGCAGATGCTTAACCTTTAAAAAATGAGGTTCTTTTATACTTTCTATATTAATTATATAATTATATTGTCATATATCAAATCTATTGAAGACAGTATCCTAATGCGAATTCATTTTCCCCAAGAATAACAAATAGAAGTGAAGGCTGGATTCCCACACTCTCCTCCAAAGGATCATCAGCACTCCTGCCCATAAATCAACTATGTGTAGCAAATGGTGCAAAATGTTGGCAAGGCCACAAAATGTGATGGATTTAGGGAGTATAATTTAAGACTTATCAGGAAGAAGAATACATGCTTTATATTGGTTTTGAGATGTGTTCTGTTTATTGATAGAAAATAGATTTCATAAACAAACATTCAACATATATGTACATTCAACATATATTATAAACAAAGTTATCAAAGATACGCTTACACAAATTTTACTGGCAATACTTGGAAGAGTTTATCACTCCCCTAAATGAACAAAAATATTACAAACAACCACTACTTAGAGTCAAATTAAACAAATTAGAACACCTAAAAAGTTTGGTAACTCCAAGTGAATAGATAACTTTATTCTTTTGGGGGGAATTAAAACATTATTAATATAGACATGGCAACAATCATAGGTTTTAAAGACTTTACATATCGTGGTGTGATGACGGATTTACCAAAGAATTTTGTGAAATTCTTTGACAGAGCAGAGGTTAAGAGATGATGTTTTAAAGTAAACCTATTCTGGTTCTTTCCTTGACTGTTCCTGCTTTCCAGCTGTGTGATTCTGGACACAGCTTACCTTTAGCTTTGTCACCTATAAAAGGAAGATACTGATAGTGCCTACCTCATAGAGTAGCAGCTGGGAAAATTAAAATGACAAATCCGTATAAAGCACTCAGAACTGTGGCTGGCACATAATAAGTGCTCAGTAAGTACTACAGACTCAAACAACCATAAGCAACTATCAGAGATTTTCTTTTCTGAAAGGTACAGAACTACCCAACCTCTGAATAATGCTCTCCAATGTCAAAACTCTCACAAACATAAAGTTATTTCTGTTATTTAATATAAACCTTGGAAACATGGTAACTTCACTTCCCACTATACTAATGAAACGTTGCTCCTCTGTGCTCAGTAGAACCTAAAAGAAAGAATAAAGGTAGTGACTTGGAAATGGAACGTCAATAACCCTCAATGTGGTAGGTAGCCTCGGAGTTGGACTTTAATGATCCCCAATTCCTGGTATTCTCACAGTGTAATCCTCTCCCCCTCGAGTATGAGCTGGATTTGACTAACTTCAATTGACTAACTTCCATGAATAATAAAATAGGGCAGTGGCATATCACTTCCAAGATTAGGTTACAAAATGATAAAGGTGCCATCTCTTTCTCTTAATAGAAGTTAGGTTACCCAGACCCACTTGGCAAAGAACTGAATTGAGCTTTATAAACGAATCCTCCCCAAGTTCAGTCTTGAGAGGACGGCAGCCCCAGCCTACACCATGACAAGCAACCTTATCCTGAGAAACAGCATCCAGCTAAATTATATGGAAGATTCCTGATCCACATAAAATAATGACTGTTTTAAACCACTAAATTTGGAAGTATCTTCTTATGCAGCAAAAGATAACTGTGCACTCAGCTTTTTCAATCTATCGATTCACTAGCTGAAGCTACTGGCACTGACAAAATTACTGGCCATTATTATTAGGCATTATTGGATGGTCACTTAACTTGGCAGCGAAACACAACCTGGGTCTTATTTCTCATACCAAATACATAGCAAGAATTCGTGTGATTTAAACGGCCCATGAGTCGTGAGTTTCTTTTTAATAGAAGTAGCTTGCTGTAAGCCACAGCCTGACCCTCCACTCTTTTATGTATTCCCCCCAAATATTCTGCAAGGCTGGTTCCTTCTCAGCATTCACGGCAACATCACCTCCTCAGAGGCCTGTCTTGACTAGTCCTTCAGAAGGAGCCACTGGCCACCCCCACTTCAGGGCTCACATTTCCCTCTTAGTGTCTCCATTAATTTCCCCCACTTAATATGCAGGTGTTTCCTCGGTAGTTTGTGGATTGTCTCTACCAGCACTAGAACACTTTCTAAGATACTTGTTCACCGCTACCGTCACTCCTTTCATCTGGATCACAACAAGCACGCAATAAGCAATACTCGCGAGCTAACAGGAATGGAAAGCAAAAACTTCAGGTCCAGGAAAATCATCTGCGGAAGTGGAGAGGTCGGTAAGTCCCTTCAGGCGAAACCCACAGAGCCCCGTCTTTTGAGAACTAAAGAAATCAGAGTTACATGAATGGAAACTAAGTCGGATCTGGAACGTAAAACCCTGGGGCACAGGCGGGTGGAGGAGGGCGCGAGCTGACGGGCACTAGTGAGAAGCACGTGGAGCACGGGAGAAGGGCAGAAGGGACGACCCTCAGAGTACTTTACCCGAGTCTCCCCCCGGCACCGAGGGGGGCAGCGTGAGAGCGAACACGCCGGCCACAGCGGCGAACACAGCAACGCTGCCGCACAGGCCCCCGGAGCGCCACGACCCCACCCGGGCTGCCCGCCCCCGGGCCGGGCCCCTGCCGTCGCCATGGAGACCCATGGACCAGTGGGGGCCGAGGAAGGACGACCGGGCGAGCCCAAGAACTTGGGGCAGGACCGAGCTTTCCGTACGAGCGGAGCCCGCGCGGCAGCCGCAGCGACTTCCGGGTCAGGCCTCCTCCGCAGGACGCACCTTTCTCCACTGGGGTGGGGGGAGCAGACAATGTCAGGCCTCGCAAAAGCCAGGCCCTGGGAGTTTTCTCACGCACTGGGGTTTACAGACTTATAACGTGCCTTAACGTAGCTCATCATAGCAAACATCTTTCTCTTAAGAAAGCAAGTCTGGGCACAGGGCTGCGGCCTCCATTGCCCAATGCCCCCCTGTCTCACTGACTTGGCCGGGTCTGTCAGAGACAGAAACGGGGTCGAAAACTGAGAGTGAGGAAGGGCTGCTTCTGCCCCCTACGGTGTGGGGTGGAACTACACGAGAACCAAGATGAGCCCAGAGCCTAAACCTGTAAAGCAAGGGAAGCTGTGTGTACAGTATGTTCAAAGTAAGTCAACAACTACTTTCATCACATGTGTTTACCACCATTAATTATAAGGCAGTGTATTAATTATTAAATCGCTGAGTAAATTATAAAATTATTAAATCTTCAGAGAAATTAAATTAAGCTAATTGGTCTATTATTTTTTTTTCTTATGGCATGAGGAACACTCTGCAGATGAGCTGAGAAACTTGAGTTTGTATATTACAACAAATAACCCATACCCTGATAAAGTTGTCTCCTACATTAATGAAGAAAGGTATTTTGATGGAGCTTTGACCACAAAGTAGGAAATGAAACAGAGACACTGTACTTTTCAACTGGCAGCAGTGCAAAAAAGAATGGGGACTACTGGACGACCACATAGCGCGCTCTTGATAAGATTTTTAAGCTTACATTTTACATTATTATAGCAATTATTCTGGATTATGAGTTCCTGGAGGGCAGGGGCTGTGTGGTAGGCTGCTCCTAAAATGGCTTCCAATGATCCCTGACTTCTGGTGTTCACTCCTTTGTATAATTCTCTGCCCTTGTGTGTGCGCTGGACCTAGTGACTTTCTTCTATCCGTAGAATAAAGTAAAAGTGATGGCTTTCACTTTGGCATGACTTCCATCTTGCTTGCATTCCCTCTTGTGGCTACTCCCTCTCTTGCCCTCTCACTTCCTCACTCTGATGAAGCCATCTACCATGTTGTGAGCTGCTTTATGGAGACGTCCACATGGCAAGGAATTGAGGGTCATCTCCAGCCAACAGCCAGTGAGGAAACTGAGGTCCTCAGTCTACCAACCTGCGAGGAACTAAATCTGGCCAACACCATTTGAAGGAGGTAGGAAATGGATCCTTCTCTATATGAGCCTTGAAATCATGGTAACTCCTGCTAAGACCTTGATTGTAGCCTGACAGAGGCCGTGATACAGAGGACCCAGTTAAGCCTCATGCAGATTGCTGTCCTATAGAAATTGTGAGACTATCAATGTTGTTGTCTCAATCCACTAAGTTTTGGGGTCATTTGTTACTCAGCAATAGATTACATAAAAATAGGCTGCCTTCTATTTCTTTTCTGATAGAGCATGCCAATTAACACTGATTGAGCCAAGAATATACTTCTTTCCCTTTTTATCCATTTCATCTTTTTTCTTGCTCATGAGCTTTATAAAAAGATAACTTTTTACCGTTGCAATTTTCTTTCAAAAGGGCATAATTCTTTGCCCATGTTTGGGAGGTAGAGGTCAGTTCTGGAAGTATGAATTTGGGAATCGTTCATGTAAGACATAGTCTAGGGAGAACAAAGTTGAGGCCAAATGTTAGCCTATATCTTCATTTAGGGAATGGCAGGAGAAGAGGTGTGAACAGTGGAAGAGAGGGATATGTCACAAGAAGCTAAGAAATAAATAAGTGTATGTGGTCAGGTTGTCACAGGTGAAGGATGATGAAAAGGGACACATCTATATTTTACGGGGCTTGAGTTTGTACAATTTGGAGAGTCATCTAAGCAAAAGAATACAAAACTGCAGATACAAAATTAGGTACAGGCATGAAAAGGAGCCTGGGCCAATGATGGTCTGTGAAACTCATGCTTTGTTAGCTTCGCAGTTAATTTCCTTTGAGGATGAAGAGTGGCCAGTTCTCTGTCTGTGCCTGACTCTCCCTCTTGGTAAGCATGCTGACTCTTCCCTCCTCCCCGAAGCGCTTCCTCCTCCTGCTTCAGTGACAGCATGCTCGTCTGGCTTTCCTTCACCTCTGGCCTCTCAGCCCTGGCTCTGCTTCTGTCGGACCTCCAGTTATACAGTGCACCAGGGCTGAGTTGTAGAATTATTCTTTTTGCCTTCTTTCCCAAGATGGTTTAATTGAAACTGTAAATAGTACCTGTAGGCTGATAAATCTCAAAACTACATGCCACCAACTTCTTCTTTAAGCTACAACTTTATTTTTTAAACCCAACTGCCTTGTGATTTCTTCATTTCTATGCCTAAACAGCATTTCAAACCTGGCAGACTGTGTCTGTCTTAGTTCCACTGTATACCTGTGCTTAAAATGGTACCTGGCATAAAATAGTACTTAACAAATATTTATGTAATGCGGTCCTTCTATCTTTCTGTACCATCCCACTCAGCTTACCTCCTCAAGGTCATCTCCTGATCCAAGATGGCTGCTAGTGCTCCATCTTTATTTGAGGAAGAGAAAGAAAAGATGGGAAGAGAAGGACATGCCCCATCCTTTTAAAGAGTGCTCTGGAAATGCTATTCCACAATTCTGCCATACCTCCGTGGCCACAGTTGAGAAATGGGTCACTCCTAGGGGCAAAGGCAGCTGAGAAATATACCTTTTCAGCTAGGCAATTTTCCAGGGTTCTATCACAAAAGAAGGAGAGAATGGATATTGAGAGGTAACTGGCAGGCCCTGCTATAGTTACATTTGGTGACCTGGAGGTATCTTAACCTTGAAAGTCCAAGAGGTCAGTCTCAGTAGAGTAGTAGATATGGAAACCAGGTAATAGTGGGTTCAGAAGAGAAAACAAAAGAAGAGAAAATAGAACACATTTACAAGAAGTTTTTTTTTTTTTTTTTT
>NW_017731355.1:5076390-5091723 GCF_001890085.2 Hipposideros armiger
GGATGGGAACAGTGCTGGGGAATTGGGGGAAGAGGAACAGACAAGTTGCTGTCATTTTGTTCTTCAGTCTAGTTGTGGAGGACGTTGCTTCACCGGCCCAAGTTGGCACCATCATTGTGCTCTTCCCGGGCAAAGCAGATCAGTCGCCGGCTTCTGGACGGCCGCTCACTGCGGCTGCTGGCCGCTCACGCTGGCTGCTGGCTACACACGGTAACCCATGGCAACCCACTGCCACAGGGGCTGTAGCCTATGCTGTCGCCGGCAACTCATGGCAGCCCAGCTCCAGGTTGAGCTGTTGTTCAGCATCTTAGCTGTGGAGGGCAGTGTAACTGGCCCTCATATGTAGGATCCAAACTGGGGCCCTCTGGCATCCCAAGCCAGTTCTTAACCATCGCGCCACTTGGCCGGCCCTAGAATAATCTTCTTTTAAAGTCAACTGATTGTGGACTTTAATCACATCTATAAAATACTTGCATAGCAGCATCTAGATTGCTTTTTGACTAAAAAACTAGGGAATATAGCCAAGCCAAGATGAGTCCAAAGAACATCACAGTATACGTAATGCAAATTCCAAGTCAGGTAACATGTGAATTAGAACATGAGATTGAGAGGAAGTAAACACACAGATGTGTGGGTCCATGGTATCCCACATTTGGCCCTGGGATTCTTGAAAGCAAAACAAAAGGGAAACAGGCTCATTTGTCTGGTTTCTCAGTTCCCCAGGGGAAGCACTTTCTTCCTGGCACCTATGACCAGCGCCCAGCCTCTACAGACTCCCAAGGAGCAACTCCTCATTAGAGCTGGGTAGAGGTGGGCATTGTGGCTCCCACAGGCCTCCACTGATACCTCCTTAGCTGGGAGGGGTCGGAGTTACAGCTTCTCATGTGGCTTCCACTGACACTGCAGTAAGGAGAAGGAAGGGCAGGGAAGCGGCCTTGTTTTGGGGAGCACTGGTGAAAGTTCTGACTCTCCTTTAGGCCTCATCTGACACCACCCTTGCAGGAGGGAGAAGGCACCTCATTACTGCTGGGTGGTGGAAATCTAGACTTCCCACGTGGACTCCACTGACACCATGGAGAAAAGGGGCCTCATTACCCAGCTAGGATGAAGTTCTGGCTCCTTCTTCATCCTTTGACAAACCCCTGGTGGGTGAGTCGGGGTATATGGGAGAGGGTAGAAGTCTAAACTCCCCACTCAGTCTTTGCTGGTGTGGTGGGGGACGGGGCACAGGGTTTTCTTTGTTTTTTGGCTACAGTACAAAGGTTATTTTCTAAATGTGTTTGTCTTGCCCCTTTCCTTGTCCTTTGACCAGAGAGAGCAAGTTTTTGTTGGGGCTTTTTTCTGTCTGTTTTTCTGTGCCTATTGAAGTCTCCGGACTGCCAGCTTCTCTAGCATCTGATCTGGGATACATGAGGCATAAAGAACACCCAGGGAACTCACCACCATGTTGTTCATCAGGTTTCGAGGCTCCTATCTGGCCTGCCTTCTTCTCTCCACCTTTCAGTCTTACGTTTGTCTTATATGTAATGTCCAAGGCGTTGAATCATATTTAGTAGGAGGACTAGGGAGAGGTGTGTCTACTCCATCTTTCTGGAAGCAGGAATCACTCCCCTTTGTGTTATTCTTTCTGAGCGTTTAGAGCCGTTTCACAGACATTAATGCACTGAAATTTGCCTAAAGAGTTGTCATTTAGAAATCATTATCTCCCCAAAACCCCACATGAAAAAAGTCGTATGTGCCTTAATCTTACTAATACCTGAGAAATTTTTTATTAGAAGCTTTAGGTTAGAAATTCGATACTTGGAATACTATCCAATAAACTATCTGCAATATGACAATACAAGAAGACACAAACATCCCTGCTAAGTGCCTTAGAAAAATAATTTAAACACTCAAATGTACTAGTAACCAGAGGAATTTAAGATAAAAACAAAGAAAAGCCATTTTTCACCTTTCCAATTATCAAAGATATTTAATATCTATAGAGTATTGGTGATAAAGGAATTTGGTATAACATAGAGGGCAATTTAGCTATGTGTATCAAAAATCTATAAGATATTAATATGGGCCGGCCAAGTGGCTCAGTTGGTTAACAGCTTGCTCAAGAGTTTGAGCTCTGAGCAATAGCAGTTCGATGCCCGGCCCAAGCTGAGCTGCCAACAGGTGGCAGGATGGCTCCTTAAAAGTAGGAAAGAGACTGCAAAAGTTCTTAAGCAGGAAGTGGACCTTTTAAAAAGTGTCCAAAAAAAAAAAAAAAAAGGGCTGGCCAAATGGCGCGTTGGTTAAGAGCTGGCTTGGGATGCCAGAGGGCCCTGGTTCAGATCCCACATATGAGGGCTAGTGACACTGCCCTCTACAGCTAAGATGCTGAATGACAGCTAGACCTGGAGCTGGGCTGCTGTGAGTCGCTGGCGACGGAGTAGGCTGCAGCCCCTGCTGCAGTGGGTTGCCATGGGCTACCGTGTGTAGCCAGCAGCCAGCGTGAGTGGCCAGCAGCTGCAGTGAGTGGCCGTCCAGAAGCCAGCGACTGATGTGCCTCGCCCGGGAAGAGCGCAATGATGGTGCCAACTTGAGCCAGTGAAGCAACGTCCTCCACAACTAGACTGAAGAACAAAAGGACAACAACTTGTCTGTTCCTCTTCCCCCAATTCCCCAGCGCTGTTCCCATCCCCCAATTCCCCAATAAAAATATTGAAAAAAAAGTATTAATATAATTTGACCTAAATTGTCACTAAACATATGAAAATGTGCTTAACTTTATTAGTAATCAGAGAAATGCAAATTAAAGCCACAATGGTATATTACACACCTATCAGTTTGGCAAAAATGAAAATCTAACTATATATAATGTTGGCAGCCATGTGGAACAATGGAAATGCTAGCAGGGGTGTAAATTGGTAAACCCACTTTGGAAACAGAAAATTTTCCAGTAAAGACAAAGGTGTGTAGTACCTATAACCCGGCAGTTCCACTCAGGTTTATACCTGGAGATGCCAGGAAACAGATACAAAATGTTCATAGCAATATTGAACACCCATCAACATGGGAAGAAAGAGGTAATCCTGGTATGTTTATACAATGAAAATGAACGAACTACACCTAGTTACCATGGAACAATATGGGCGACTCTCACACACACAATTTGTGAGCAAAATATTGAGCAAAAGGAGCAAGTGATAAAATAATACATATAGAATGATTCTAGTTAAAGTTGAAAGATAGCAAAATTAAACTATCGTGTTTAGAGATATGTCCATAGAGTTTAAAACTGTAAAGAAAACCAGAAAATCCTTTTCATCACAGATGAGATAATGGTGGTCACCTTTGGAGTGGGGACTGTGACTGGGTGGGGTACATGTGGGCTTTAGGGTGCTGTCAGTGTTTCTGTTTTTGATAAGTGGTGGCTACATCGGTATTGCCTTTGTAATTGGTCTTTAAACTATTCATAAATGTTTTATGCACTCCTCTATGTGACATATCGCACAATAAAAAAAGTAGACAGGAAGGAAGGTTATAGAGCAGTTACCTAATGGACAGCTTTGTAATGAGTGCTGACCACAATATTACCCTGAGCCAGCAAGAGGTAACTCATGAGTTTCCCTGCATCTTTTTAGCTCCATGTAATATAAGTAATTGTGTGGAGGTGTTTTATACTCACGGAAAATAAATGTCAGCATGAAGGTAAATTTTCTTTCAAAATCCCTTCTGGTGATCGATGTAATAGACTATTACACTCTCTCCAATTTAGTTTTTGAGCATAAATTTTGTGAATTATGCTCCAGATCTTCAGAAAAAGAAAAGAAAAGAAAAGAAACAAACTTGGTTTCATAATCTCGTGTCTCTCAGTATTCTTCAAAATTTTAATGAACCCAATTTTTAAAAACAAAACTCAAAGATATCACATTAAAAAAGGAGTATTATTTAAAGGCCCAAAGGTAAACAATTTAAAAAGCCAAAATAACAACTATCAAAATTCGAAGTAGAGGTGAGGTGTGCAGCAATAAACCAAATCCTCATTCTGTTTGGGGACACAGCAGAGAATGTCTGCAGGTTGATAAATTAAGAGATCATTCTAGAGGCTGATTATTTAGGGAGATAATCATGAGAAGAACTAAAACCAGAAGAGGTCAAAAGTGCCTCTGAAGGGCCGGCCGAGTGGCTCAGTTGGTGAAGAGCTCGCTCAAGAGTGTGAGCGCTGAGTAACAGCGTTTCAAGTCCTGGGGCGAGCTGAGCTGCTGCTGAGCTGCCAACAGGTGGCGGGATGGCTCAGCTAAAAAAAAAAGTGCCTCTGAGAAGGGACATTAGGTGAGGAGAGAGGCAGGATGGGAGACACTGCGTTCATCATAAATTGTTACACACTATTACACATTTTGCCGTGTGCGTTGTATTACATTGATAAAGAATAGGAACATATTTGTAAAGGAACAATTAAGATTGAAAAAACCCAAAACTTTTGAATTCGAGATTACAATGTATATGAAGAGCTGGAAGCACAGTAGGAGCCATATCAGTGTTTGCCCTAAAATCAGTTGTTTCCTCTTTGAATTGCATTTAAAAATTCTCTTATTTAGTCGTTTCATTTCAATGTGCAAATAGAATTTTATGCATATGAAATTGTGTTCATTCAAAGGGTTGTATGATTTATGTTTTGGCGTTCACTCCAGCTGCAGAGTGGAGAAAACAGGCAAATAAGAATGCGGCAGGACGAGTGGTTAAGGTAATAGCAGGAGTCGTCTCCGTGAGAGCTGACTTTCACCCTGACCAGAGTAATGGTAGTGGAGATGAAGAAAACTGAATTAACTACTTTATAATATTCATGTTTAAGTATAGATGCTTTTTTTTTCAGGCAATACTTGGGTGAAAAAATGAAAAACATGTTGGTAAATCGAAGTATTGCTTGAAAAGCAATTATTGCTTTTCATTCTTCCATTTCCTTCTGGGCTTTTTTTTTTTTTTCCCTGAAATATATCTTTTAGTAGTTTCTGAATCTTTGTATGTCTGAACTTATCTTTTGCCCTTTTTCTGGATTATGATTTAACTGGGTAGAATTTTAGATTCATCATTTCCCTTCTCAGTACTTTATTACTCTATTTTTTTCCCTGGTATCTGTTGATGAGAAATCTGTTATCAGATTGTTATTCCTTTAGCAGTTTTGCCTTTTCTCTCTGGCGGCTTTTGAGATTTTTTTTTCTTCATCTTTGTTTTTAAATTTGCTCTGTTGAATCTGGGTGTAGATCTTTCTAACTTTATTCTGCTTGGCACTCGTTTGTTCTTTTTAAAGATCCAGGTCTTCTTTTAGTTGGGGAAAGTTATTTAACCATTATCTTTTTCAAGATTGCTTCTCTATCATGTTATCTTTCCTTTTCTCCTGGAACTCCAGTTGGGTTTCTCCTTGTTTGTATACATCTATTACATATTTTCCACTTCTATCTCTCTGAACTACATTTTGAGATGTAGTTCAAGGGATGTAGTAAAAGGGATGTTTACTTAGTTATTTCTCCCAATTTACTAGTTATCTCTTCAGTTATAAAGAGGCTATTAGTTAGCCTAGCCAGTGAATTTTTGAATGGTGTATATAGTCAACTGTATTTTTCATTTCCATGATTTCTAATTGCTTCGTATCCTTCACTGTCCTATTCTTAGTTAATCATTACAGAGCTGGGGGTTTTTTCCCTCATAACTTCCAGTTTTTCTTTCACTGTTGCTATATTCTTTTTAATTTTTTTTTTTAAAGATTTTTATTGGTGAATTGGGGGGATGGGAACATTGCTGGGGAGTTGGGGGAAGGGGGACAGACAAGTTGCTGTCGTTTTTTTGTTCTTCAGTCTAGTTGTGGAGGACATTGCTTCACTGGCCCAAGTTGGCACCATCATTGCGCTCTTCCCGGGAGAGGCAGATCAGTCGCCGGCTTCTGGACAGCCGCTCACTACGGCTGCTGGCTGCTCACGCTGGCTGCTGGCTACACACGGTAGCCCATGGCAACCCACTGCCACAGGGACTGCAGCCCACGCCGTCGCCGGCGACTCACAGCAGCCCAGCTCCAGGTTGAGCCGTTGTTCAGCATCTTAGCTGTGGAGGGCAGTGTCACTGGCCCTCATATGTGGGATCCGAACCGGGGCCCTCTGGCATCCCAAGCGAGTTCTTAACCATCGCGCCACTCGGCCGGCCCTCTTTTTAATTTTTTGAGGCTTGTTCTATTTATGTATTTCTTCAGCTGTGGACTTTCCCATTTATTAGATCTGTTGACTCTTTTTTTCATGCCGTTAGACCTTCACTGGTCTTAAGATTGTTTGCATGCTTATTTTCTACTGTACTCTTTTCCCCATTATATTCTGAAACTATGTCGTGGTTGCTTCCATCCTAACACTCAAGGATACAGAGCTTCAAATCAGCTTTAATAGCCCAGCTTGGGGTTCTCACCATAACATGGCGTGGCAAGTCTCTGCTCCAATCTCATTTTGTGACTTATCATTTGTCCCTGGAAGTTTGTTCATTTTCTTCCTTCTTTCCTTCCTTCCTTTATGTGGAAATTTTTAAGCATACACAGAACTAGAGAGGATAGTATAACAAACCGTTAGAATTCCTCACTCAGCTCTAACGTTTACCAATATATGGCTAACGTTTCATCTTGACCCCTCTCCTGCTTTTTGACTTACTGGATTATTTTAAAGAAAATCTCAAATATCATTCCATCTATAAATGTTTCAGTATGGGTCTCAGAGGTATGGTCTCTTTTTTAAAAACACAAGTATATTACAATTGTAACACCTAAAAATTAGCAATAATTTCTTAATATTTACTATCTTGGTAGTATTAGATTTCCCTGGTTGTCCCATAAATGTGTTTTTGTTTGTTTGTTTGTTTTTTTAAAAGCATGTTTTTTTGAATTAAGGTTCATATAAGATCCAGACATTGCTTTTGGCTCATATGTCTCCTAAGTCTCCTTTAATCTATAACATTTCTCCCTCCAGAATGTAGGGAAATTTAAAGGACAAAAGAAGAAACTGGATTATTTATTTTGTAAGATTTTCCAAATTCTAACTTTTGTTATTGTGTCCATGCGATATCACTTAACATTTATGTACCAGTCATCTATTGCCTCAATAATGCTATGCAACAAAACACTACAGAACCCCAGTGGCATACAACAATGAGGGTTTATTAGTGCTTATGCATCTGGGGAAATTGGCGTGGTGATTCCGCTGATCTTGGCTGAACTTGTCACATGTCTGAGGATCAGCTGGCTGCGAGCTTGTCCAGCATGGCCTTGACTGGGAGGACCGGGGTGAGGTCATTCTCCATGTCTTCCATCAGGCTAGCTCTGTCATGTCCTTCTCACGATGATGGTAGAAGAGCAAAAAGACTGTGTGGTATTAAAAACACAGGGTTCGGGAAGAAGGCCTCGAAGAGGGAGCTCTTAGGAGGTGGCTGAGTCCTGGAGGAACTGGGTAAGTCGACAAGGTAGTAAGATGGAATCTCAGAGAACAGCGCAGAGTCCAGCTGCAGCCGGACTGTAGGATAAAGGCATAGTTACAATGTAAAAAGCAAGAGCCCGGGTTCTGGATCCTAAATGGAGTGATAATTAGGATAAATGCACAAGTTTTCTTAAATTAATATTTATTGAACTCCTGCTGTATGCCAGACACTTTGTCAAGGAAGTTCCATAAGTTGGAGAGTAGTGGCCGAGACCCTGGAAGCTGAGCCTATCTGCCTGGGTTGGAGCCCTGCCTTCACCAGTGAAACGTGAATTCATGTACAATGCTTACAACACTGCCTGCTGCAGAATAAACACTCAAAAAATGTTACACATGAACTCTTTTTACATCCCCAGGAATCCGTGAGCCAGAAACCATTCGTATTCCCATCTTACAGATGAGGAAAGCGCTCCGGAGAGGTCAGGTAACTTGCCCGAGTCAGACAGCCTGGGAGTGATGGAGCAGGAGTTCAGACCCACACAGTTCATCCCGGAGGCCACATAGGAACCACGATGGGCAGCTCTCTCGTCTGCACCCTTTGGTTTGACACTGAGTTAGTTTTGGACGTGCCCTCGTCTTGGGCTATGGTTTGCCCCAGAGCCTGAGTGTGTGGGTATGTAGGTAGTGAGGGTGGAGTAGAAGGGACTGGATTCGTCCTGAGATGTGGCTTCATTTATGGGGATTAGTGAATTGTGGGGGCAGGAACCCAAGCAGTCAGACAGTGTGGAGCTCCCAGTGGAGGGAGGACCTGGGGACACAGAAGGAGCAGAGGTGTGTGTCTAAGGCCACAGACGCAAAGGAGCATGTTGTGAAATCCCTCAGCAAGAAGCAGGAAGGTAATGGAAGAGACCAGGTGTGGATTTGAGAGATTTCTTCAAGTAAGGAGAGAAAAGAGGCGTATTAAAGAGAGACCACATGCGGCCAGTTTTCTAACATTGTATTTCCTAAACCTCGCTGATCATCAGAAACATTTGGCAGAGCTTTTTAAAATTGTGGATTCCTGGGCCCACCCTTGGAGATTCTAATTAGTAGTTCCAGGTAGATCCTGGATATCTACACATTTTCAAAGCTTCCCAGGTGACCCTGTTGATTAGCTTGGTCTGGGGCCCACTGATCTGAAGGTACAGCCCTTTATGTTACAGATAAGGAAGCAGACACCAGGGAGGTTCAAGTCTGACCAGAGCCACACAGCTGGTTGATGGCAGAACTAGAACTGGGCTTTAGTCCAATGCTCTTTCCACAATATTCTATATTCCTGTCACTATGTTAAATGGGCAAGATGCTTCAGGGGGAAATACTCCCAAATATGAGTGCATTTGTATGAGATTATCAAATAGTGTTCATCACTATAAACTGAGTAACCATAATTATGCACAACAAATTCTATGAAACAATCTCTCTTTAAAACCCCTAGCTATATGGCTCTATTTCCAGGTGGAATGTTGGTGGCTCAGAAGCTGGAACCATATGTGGTTTTTTTTTCATTTTTGTATCTCTAACTTCTCCCACAGTACATTTAGTAAATGTCAGCTAAATAACTGCAATGATTTGAAAAAGCCAACCTATTATATAAAATGTTCAGTGGTGAAAACTCAATATTATGGGAGGAAAACATTTATTTTTGTGTCGCCCTCAGAATTGTTTTTTTCTTTTCAAGACTGTCAAACTTTTGTCACTTTGAAATTACAGCTTGTTTGGCAAATAAAATATAAATCTAGGAAGGAATAGTACATGACTTCCTTTTTTAAGGCAGTTTTGACAAATGTGATTGAGTCAACCATTTGAAGGTGAACTGATCAGTTAGTGCACCTCGCTTGATGAATTCTCTGCCCAAGTGAATAGCACTGATTTTCCCTCTTGGGGCAGCAGTATGCCACACTAAGCCTGGTTCTCATGTTGCCTCTCTGTCACATAAAAGGGAAACTAAGGCCCAGAAAGTTTGAGTAAGCCTCCTGGATGACACAGCTGACAAGCTGAGGATTTTTGGGCCTGTGCCCCTTCTATACACAGGATCACGCTGCAGCCCAAGCGCCAAGCACGTTGCTGGGTTTGCATTGTGATGTTTTGTGTGGTTTTTTTTTTTTTCTTTTTTCTTTTTTCTACTCAAAGAGCATCTGCAAGTCACACAAACACAGAGGCTGAAGGAACTTCAAGAGAGCAGGAGGACAGTCAGGATCAGCTTGGGGACTTTGCTGTCACAAACCATCTTCATGCGTGTTCGCAGAAGCCTCCGAGGTGCCACAAAACCTGGCTTTCTGGGGACTCCCAGTCCTGATAGAATCTCAGAATCAGGAGCAGGACAGATGGTGCTCATTTGCCCCAGGAGGTGCAGAGCCCAGCAGGGGCTGGCTCCCCTGAGTTTCTGGAAGGATCATCTGCAGGACTGCTCAGGAGCCACAGCAGATGAACTGTGGCTCGCAGATGTCCATACGGATGGGGCTCCGCTTGGAAGCTGGAGGGGCCACTCATTACATGACTTGGCTTAAAGCTGTCCTTATATAGCAAATGCACTGCTTTTTTAAGATTCTTTTATATGGGGTGGCTTTGAAAGGGGCTGGGTGGAGATTAGAATGTGTGCGTATGTGTGTGGGGAGGAGGAGGCGTTCTGAAATCTCCCCAGCTACTTCTTTGTGAAAAAAACCCTTCAACTGAAGAGCATTGACCATCAATGCCCAGCTGAAATAGGGGCTGGAATGCTGTCTACTCTGAATCTAACTGAGGTTCCTAGGAGCACGGGAGCGTCTAGTCCCACAGAAGGGGTTAGACACCTATGCAGGTCTCTCCAGGGCCATATAGGGCAAAGGAAACCTGCCACATTCGGTCACCTCAGATGGCTCCCTGGGCTGTGGTCCTCTTGGCCCCCAGAGCTGGATCTGGGCTGGGCCTCCATACTGCCTTCAGGCAGCTACATACTTCTGTGAAAGTGGTGTTGGGCTACCTTCTGGCCAGAAAGAGAATGTGAGCCCCAGAGGTAGTCACTGAACCCAGAGCAGAGTCTTCGCCATCTAGAGAGACAAGTGGTTCCAGCTCCAAGGACCTTGTTTCCAAGACTTTGCTGGAGCAGCTATGACTCATGTGTGGAGAAGGGCATTACATTGGGACTGAAGCTTTTCAAAGGCCCACGAGCAAAAGGACCCTGAATCACTGGAGACACCATGGAGCAAAAGGACCCTGAATCACTGGAGACACCATGGGACTGAAGGGCCACGGTGCCTGAGAGAGTCAGTGACCTGCTTTCTCCTGGAGGAGAAAAGATGAAAGACACTGCTGGGTTTCCATAGAGGAGGAGGAGGTGGTGCTAAAATGTGCTAGACTCCCACTGATGAGCTTAGTGCTTCCTCCAGCATGACCTCCCGCAGTGCAGTACTGGGGCTGTGCTCTTATCACTAACCCCCCCCCGTGCCCCCCCACCATCCAAGAGTGGGGGAGGGGTCTTCTGCCAGGGACTTGAGCCAAGGGCAATAGAAACTCAAGGAGTTACTTCTTCCTGAGTCACTCTACCATACATCTGTGCACAGAGACCATGGAGACGCTAATTCTATAAATAAAGTGAAAGACTTATTGACTGAAAATATAGTTCCCGGGTAGAGAGGGAAGTAATATTTCTTAGCACCCCACTGGAGCTAAGTGGAGTTAATTCAACTACAGAAACTAAACTCACCCAAAATATTGTCATGTGTTAATATTGATGGTAATATCTTCAGTAAAGTCTTCAGTTCCACTCTAAATAAAATCCATGAACATAATCCAGTCTTACCAAGATACTTCCAGGGACACATGTAATTAAGATGGAAAGAGTTTTCCCAGGTATTTCATCCATCTCCTTTGCCAACCATCTAAAGAAATTCTGAATTTTATGACACTAGAGCACACTCTAGTGGTGGTGAGGCAAAGCAAGCACTTCCAACCTAAATTTATCGACTGTCAGGGAGCACTAGATAAATATTTCTTATTTGGCAAAAGGTTAGGTAGGCTTTCCTCAAAACAGCAAAGGAAATTAATAGAATATTATATGATGACTTCAAGCCTTAAAATTCTTCTCTAAGAATAAGGAAAGTTCTATTTTATTCAATGCTCAATGCCAAGGGCAAACAAACAAGAATTATTAAAAATCTTAAAACAATCTAAAATAACATCCACCCCAGTGAGGTTTTAGGAAAGCTTTTGTTTCTTCTTTTCTTCTTAAATCCGAGCTGCATTCAGACTTCCTCCTTGGAGATTGTTTAAAGAAGGGAGAGGAAGCAGATAATAGATATAATACCTAAAACAAACTCCCTTCAGCCATGACAGTGTTATTACAAACTTGAGTGAGTACCATTATTGCAGATAAATAAAAACAATGGACCAGAACCAATTTTACATAAGGAAATATTGTTCAATGTGTTGCAAGCCTTGGTAAAGACTTTTGTGGTCTCTCAAGTGATGGTTAATATAAATAAGAAATGTGTCTTTGCTTAAAGATAGCACTCTTACAAAAGCACACATATACATTTAACCAAATAAAAATGTTGTCATCCTTTGTGTGTGTGTGTGTGTGTGTGTGTGTGTGTGTGTCCCTAAACGGAAGGAAATGTATTCATTTGGTTTGAAATGGAAATTATACTCTTAAAATCAAACTAACACAAACAGGAAGAAAAAAATTCAACAACACATACATAAAAAATAAACTTTTTTCTTTAAGCTAGAAGCTTTGTGTTCTATTGTGTTTAGACTTAAAATATAGAACTATTTAGAAAGAATTAAAGAGATTATGTTTATTTGATTTCAAGTTATCTCAGCAAGAAACACATTTTTCATACCTCTTTGGAAGAACAGCAGGTCAAATGACACATTTGTGAGTGACTGTTTGAAATATTTCAGCCACGCTGCAGGGTCCACCTGACCTGAGCACCACAGATTGCGGGAACAAAGGCTTGTGTTTTAAATGTTCCTTTAAGAGCCTTTCTGGGGAGTAGGGGGGGGATGCGGGAAGCTGTCACAGGCCTTGCTTTTTATTTTTATCCTATGACACTAATCAGTTTAATTATATTTCTAACCCATGACTTAGGCTCATAATTAACTTCCCCAAATGCAAACATTATATAGCATAATTCTGCAACTTTGCAAGAATAATACAGTTTGTTTCAAAGTCACCCACACCCTTAAACTCTAGAGTTTCCCAATATGTACAAATTTCTCCCTCTCTTTGAGTAGGTTTTGTTTTTGAATCTGCTCAGTAGTAGCAAAGGGAGGTCTTTATTCTTAATACTATTGTAAAATAAGGAACAGAACCGGTGTATTAAAGAGGAGATCTGGGATCTGAGAAAGCGATTCACTTTATTACTTGACTGAATGAAAATCATACATTCATGTAAGGTTAAATGGGGCTGCAGTTCCCTTATTAAATGGAACAATTAATATTACAAGTGTCTGCAGATCATGCTTGAGAGGACTTCATTTCACATTTCCGAGAGTAATTATTCCAAACATACAGCAGAACACAACCCCTGTTTAGGAGGTAACTCAATATGAGGACTTGGGAGTCAAATGTTGAGCCCTTTAGAACTACAAATCTTTGTGGACTTCTTAAAGACATTCTCCCATCTCCATTTAAAGGGACAGATTGCCAAGGCCTAAATAAAATGCCAGAACCTAAAATGAAAATGGTCTGACCTCGCTGCTACACCTGATACTTCCAATACCAATTTCCTCCAAGCTCCCCTTTCTTCACCTCCTTTGCCCCAGGCTTTCATAAGCCAGAGAGAGAAAAATGAATTTCACTTCCCAAATGCTAGGCTTGCTGGTGCAGAACGTAACTAAATATCAGCAGCTGTGCCAGGGCACCTGGGGCCATATAAGGAAACTGACAATGACTTAGTTATGAACAAGATCCCGGTTCGCTGCTCATCTTGGTTTCATATGCTTTAGGAAGGGCAGGGAGAATTGCAACTGTGTTCCAAAAAAGAGAGAAAGAAAACAAAAAAGTAAAGTGAAAAAGAAAAAATTATGTGCATGGGAGAAATTCTTAGGGAAAAGGGGATAAAACAGATGGTCCTAAAGCCACAAAATGGGACTGAAGTAATGCCAATAATATTGCTCATGACCACTGCTTCCAAACTTTAATATATAAATGTATCACCTGGGATCACTTAAGATGCACCTTCTGAAACAGTAGGTCTGGGGTGGAGCCTAAGATTCTGCATTTCTAACAAGCTCCCGAAGGACGTTGGAGCAGCTGGTCTGAGCACCACATTTGAAACAATTAGGGGCTAGAGCAATTCACTGCTTCTCAAATAATTTGCCCCCCCCCCATATTACTATTCCAAAGTGGTTTCACTTAATATTTGCTACTCAACAAGAGATTTCCTGAAGACAAATGCTGCGTATTCTATTTCTCTGATATATCCCTTAGCACCTAGCATGGCTCAATTGTAAGAAGGAGAAAGATGAAGGATTGTACTAACAGCAGCAGAGGCAAACCCTTTTCAGAGGTAATGGCAGCACACCTGTGAGGAAGAAGACTTAGGTTCAAGGATAATTACACAGTATTGGCAGAAAAGGTGTCAGAGAGCCTTTATGGTCTTTCATTAAGAGTATTTGAGAAGATAATCTCTGGTCCCTTTCTACCTCTTTCCAGTGTGTGAAATGATGGTTTTGTCCTCCAGAGTGGCAGCAGTTACAGAAGGAAAGGGCTGGGTTTGGGGGCACGCAGACAGGGTAGACTGTGATCTTGATTTAGCCTTAATGCTTAGTTTACTCACTTCTCAAAATGGGATGAGCATACCTACCTGCAAGTTGATTTTAAGGATCTGAAAGGATTCATATAAAGTACCCAGCATAGTGCCTGGGGGATAGTAGTTGCTCAATAAATATTAGGTTCAATCAACTCTCTTTCAGGGCTTGCGCTAACCCAGGGGTTTTTAACCTTGGCAGCTGCACATTAGAATTACCTGGGGGAGCTTTGAAAAATCCTTATTCCCCCTCCCAGGCTACCAAATCAATTAAATAAAAAACTCTGAGGAGGTGAGGGGACCATTTTTAAAGCCCCCAAGTGGTTCCAAGTTCAGTCTAGGCTGAGAACCACTGATCTAAGTACAGCTAAGGAGCAGTTACTTCTTTGGGGCCTAATAGGTACCAGCTAATTAGCCTCTCCCAGGAGTGATGGGGATGGAAGGGGGAGGGCCACAGGCTTCCCACACCCCATGCACACCCCCAAGGCCTGTCTTCCCTTTTTTCACCCCTGCAGGGACAGCAATCTGCCAGTTCTCTGTGCTAATCAGTTTTTTCCTAGTTACCGATCTGCCCTGGGGACATCAGCACAAGTGCTATCCCTTCAGATATGTGAGCTTGGACTACTTTATTTTGTGATTCGTGGTTATTACCTTCTCCTTAACTAATAGAAACATTTTATTATCGTCACCCACATTTTCTGTGATTTCAACAACAGTGAAATCAAATGGGGTCACATGAAGAAAATAGCCACCAGAAAAAGTCACCCCGGTATTCGCCCTCTGGAGAGCTCAGCTCAGTGTCTGAAGTTTTCTGGAGCAAGGCCAGGGGTGGGGGTGGGGCCTCACATTTGTGCTTGAACAAATCCAGTCAGAACCAGGGTGGCAGCTGTCACATTGTACCTGTGAGATCAAACTACCGCAAATGACTGTGACTAGTAAATAAATGACATAAAGTCCATTAGCCTAGTGCTTGGAACAAGGTGTTTTCAATAATGTTAGGGTTTTTACAATTAATAGATGGCACATGTTGGGCTTGGTCACCCCTGCTAGGCACCATTGCCCCTCTCCAACACTGATTTTATATATATATATATATATATATATATATATATATATATATATATATATATATATATATATATATATAT
>NW_017731355.1:5091736-5111271 GCF_001890085.2 Hipposideros armiger
CATGCATTTTCTCTCTCTCTCTCTCTCTCTCTCTCTCTCTCTCTCTCTCTCTCTCTCATGGTCTGGAGACTGCACAGGGATTTGTGGCAAAGTTGGGCAGATTTGTGCCCCTTGGGAAGACACATTCTGTTATCTAGGACCTGGGCAGTACTGCTTGGGCCCCCAAATCTCACTAAGCTTTTACTTCCTTTCTTTTCTCCCTCTGACCCAGGCGTACGTCCCCACCTGTACTTCAGCAGCATTCTGCCCTTTATTCCTGAAATGTTGCTACCAGGTTAGGCTACTGGGGCTGAGTCCCCCTTGCCCCTCCTGGTGGGTCAGTTGCACGGGGTCATTAGACATAGCTGTCTCTGCAGGGAACGCAACTTGGGCCTACGCTGGGACATTGATGCATTTACCTACCATGAGAGGATCAGGGCCTTTGCACATAGCCATCCACACCCTCTTCCGGTACCAACTGATAAACAATTACTGTGAACCTATTAGGTCATTTGGTAGGTGATGGAAGCCAGACCCAGTCCTGCCCTTATTATGTTCTTTGTGAGGAGATACAGGATGTGGACCCTGAGAAGAAAGGGCCATTTGATGTGAACTGCTGAGATGGACTTCCCATGGTCACCCGAGGGCCCAACTTTTATGAATAATAACAGTCTAGCAACTATTTGCTGACAGGGTCTACTCACTCTGCATACTTGGGAGAATCACAGGCTGTACTCTCTATGCTTCCACTTGTTTGCACCAGCTGAGTCAATCACTGCAGGGAAGCCCTGGTTTTGTCTTTCAACCAATGGACTGAGACCTGCCCTGTTCAATCAGAACCGCACAATTACATAGCTTGATTTGTATCTGTAACGGCCAATCAGAACTGCTCTGTAATGACCAATCAGAGCTGCATGATTCTGACCAATCAGAGCTGTATGAATTTGGAAACCTTATTTGTAGAAAATTGGACCAATTGGGAACCGGGGTGGGAACTTACCCTATAAAAGGCAGCTTCACTTCTGCCTTGTGGTAGTATACTTTCAGTTCCCATCGGAGGTTGAAGCTGCGTTTCTATAAAGATAAATCTTTCTCTCCAGTCTGTTCACCTGAAGAAAGCCTCTCTCTCTCCTTTTCTCTCCAGTGCCTTTTGGCACAAAGTTTCATTTAAGGGCTACTTAAGTAGGAACAGTATGTTTAACGGCCATAGAAAATCAAGAAGAAACAGATACTGGGACTCAGCTTGGCATGGGCTCGTCAAAAAAGACTCCAGTTGAGATGAATCTAAGAAAATGTTTGAAAGAAGAGCAGTTGTGTAGAAGGAAGGGGTTTCATGGGAGTGGTCAGCCTGGGGTGTAGACAAAATGGAGGTGGGTTGCCTGGAGAGAATCTAAAAGTCCAAAATCAACTAAAAGTCCACTTTTTATTATCACCATGCACCAGCAATTCTAGACAAGCGAAGACTATCCTGAGAGTAGCCCTTGGTTGCCTTAGTAATTCTTACAAAACATGGTCAGCTGGGTGCTTCATATTTTCTCTCATAAATCAGTAGCCTTTTTTTTGTCTTAAGTGTTTGACGTGCTCTTTTCTGTCAAATAAGTTAAAGTATTTGTCTACTTCATATCATTTCAAGTGGTCTGGTACTTTTGGGGTCCTTTCTGGAAAGTAGTGTTTGGTAAAAGGCAGGTTATTCCAGTTTAGAATGAAAAGGAACCATCAGAGAAGGGGTTATGGGCATAAATAATACTTGGAAAATGGGCAGTGGGTGCAGCATTCTGGAATTCTCCCTTCAACCTTTACATTAATGACTCTCCTATATAAACCTGTGTCCTCTCTCAAGTCAGTCAGCCTATGGTTTCATGGATCACTAGAATGTAGCCCTTATGAGGGCAGGGTCTTTTCTTTGTACTATAAACTGAGGCACCCAAAGCCACTAGGTTAGTGCTAAGCCAGAGCAGATAAATTATCAGGGGGAAAAAGTTCAGGTGTTTCTAATAGAAGTGAGGCAAAAGGCTTTAGTCAGCTGATGCAAATCTGGATCTGAAGACTCACTCTCCAGGAAACTCCCAGATGACACAGTATTGGGATTTTCCAGATTGAGAAGAGTATGTGACCTTGTGGTTTGGCCCAGGTTGCAGTTTCCTTTCTCTCTAACTGCTGCAAAATTTGCCCTGCAGCAAACAGCTGGAGATTGCCCTGGGTTTATCATGACGTTTGCTGGAGATCATTGGCGTAACCTCATCCCAGAAACTCAAAAAAGTTCTTTCAAGAGTTGTTTTTGCAAGCTTGAGGATTGTCTGTTAATCAAGGTTCATGGAAAGGGGAGGTAGCAAAAGTGGGAGGAGAGAAAATGGGGGGAAAAAACGCTGGAAGGAGGTAAGGATTGAAGCAAGGAAAATGAGGTGTATTTTAGCCTTTTGTAACTGAATGAAATGGGCAAATTGCCTTTTCTCCTCCTTCAGCTATGTATCTGCACTTGTAAAATTGCTAGAAATATTTAAGTCATGTTAAAATTTCTTGGATACACAAATATGTCCAAAGCAGCTGCTGCAGAATGTCCCGGTAAGTTCCGATCTTGCACAGGAGATGTGCATAGGACTTACTGCTTAGTTTCCAAAGCCTTTGTTTTAGCAGTCATGGTGAATTCAAGTCAGATTCATCAGAGGTATTTTACCATTTCTTAAGCGATGAGATCGGGACTTGGGGTCCCCCACTGAACACTTCAAACATATAGCCAAGAGAGCCAATCAGCCAAGTTACCAAGTTTGAAATCCAGTCTAATTGTGTGCTTATGTCACTTTGATCTATTCTGGGGACATAGCCTGCAATTCTAATGTGGTCCCTTCATCTTGGAAATGTGTACCCTGCTCATAAGAGACCCCAAGAAAGAAGGGGTAAATCAGGGTGAAACTATCACCACCCCTAAGAGAAGAATCTCCAAGTCATTGCTGGTGTTAGTTTGGCATTGTCACCTCTAGTAGAAAAGAGTCCTTAATGTAGTTGCAAACGTATTCAATTTATAATTAGGACTATGCTTGAATTTGGGATTGAAGAGGGGAAAGAGATAAGACAAAATGCTGTTCTATTTCTTAGGACCAAAAACTACACTATCCTTTCTTTTTTTTTTTTCAAAACACTTGTAATGGATGAAACTTCATCACCTGTAAATCTCCAATGAGGTGGGACTGAGCTTGCACTGGCTCACAAGAGCCATTTGTGAGTATCTGTTTCCCACTTCAGTTAATGATGTTAGCCGTGGTAGCTTTAAATCAGCCAAAGGTGCGAGTATTTATGAAAATTGCAAAAGCTACAAATCAGGCTCCCCCAGCCAAGAGCTAATTTTACCAGCACACCACTGCCCCATCTCGCATGAACCAGCTTAGTATTCGTTTCTTCATAAAGCTTCAACTAACTATGCCAACCCAACAATGACTTCCTGCCTGCCACAGTTAAAGGTACATACACAATCTACTTCACTTATCTGACACTTAAGCAGTATGTTGAGGTTCAGATTGTTGACTTCGTGTTATTTGAACATGCTAGCCTTTAACCTTTGTTAAAGGATCCTCCATGTAGATTGCAAGTTCCAGAAACAAGATACCCCATGGAGTTTGTCAGAATGAAAACAAATGACAGCAGCTCAAAATAAAATGTGTTAAAGAAATGAATGACTGAATAATATTGATATGCTGGAAAAACCCAGGCAATTGGAAGGAAAGTGAAATACGTAATGAAATATGTAAAACGGCATTTTCGGAAAATAATTTAACCATATATAGCTGTACGTAATGCCACTTCCGGTTTGCTGATAATTGAACTGGTTTATGGTTTTTGGAGACTTGGACATGGCTTTTGTGCTCGTTTAGTTGTGAAATCTGAGTACTGGTGCCCTGTCTACTCATGGCAGATGTCCTACAGCACTGCAGTCAGACATTCAAAAGCAGGGAAGCAAAATATGTCATCAGGTACCCTCTTTTTAATCTGGCACTTATCAATTCTTAAAGGGCCATCAATCCTTCCTTTGCTACTAATTGAAAGTGATGTAAGTCATCTGTGTTTCCTACCCAACTTCACATGGAGTCATGATTTGTACTAAATGTGTTTGGGGTCAGGATATGTCTTAATACCAAGCAATAAAGCTCCATACATAATGTACCAGTAATGGATACACATGTTTAAAATATTTGTTTTAATACTAATGTCAGATTATTTAGGGCCTAATCCATTCTGTTGATTGGACCTAGTATAAGTGGAAGGATAAAGAGCTATATCCCTACATTAACACATTTTATGGGTTGCAAAGCCACTTTTTCTCCACTAAAACATAGGCTCATGAATTAATAAAATCCTCACTTTCTGAGGGTTTCATTTGACTTAAAAAAAATTTTTTTTTTTTAGAAAAGATTAATCTGCAGAAGAGAATGTAAAAGTACTGGGTAAATAAGACATCTTGAGTTTATGAAATGTTGCTCTCAAACATTTATGTTAAAGGGAATAGAAGTAAATGTTAAGCTCTGCTCAAAGCTACTTATATAAATGTGCTGTCACAGATTAAAATTAAGTGACTTGAGGCAATCTCCCAAAGAACAAACAAAAGACTAAAAGGAAAGACTTTTGTATTCATATCCTTTTTTCCCCTTTAGGCTAAATGGCTAAAATTCCTGTCTTAAAGCCACTAATAGTTGTAATACTATGACTTATT
This sequence comes from Hipposideros armiger, assembly GCF_001890085.2. Classification (NCBI taxonomy): domain Eukaryota; kingdom Metazoa; phylum Chordata; class Mammalia; order Chiroptera; family Hipposideridae; genus Hipposideros; species Hipposideros armiger. Next base: position 5,096,418 of record NW_017731355.1, read on the forward strand.
GTGACTGGGTTCATTGTTTGGTTCATGTTTTCCCTCTGTCATATGAACCTTCTCTATGCATCTGTTTTTACCTCAGTAAATGACAACTTGGTGGATTTAAAAAAAAAACAACAAACAAAACAGGACAACAATATACTTAGCACTGTTTCTAAAAAATAAAATAGTCCCCTTTCCTTGGTGCTCAATTACTGACAATCGCCTGCCTCACACTAAATAAAATTTTCACTTTCCTCTTTTTTTCCTCCTAATTTCCAGGTTTCTACTGTATTCTAATTCCTTGTTTCTCCAGAATGGTCCATCTATTCTCTACCCTGGGGCAGAACGGGATGAAGAGCATGCTGGGGGCTAGGCCTGAGCCACGTGACCTGGCTCTATTGCCCCTACCTTGCCTTCCTCGCTGCTGCTCAGGCTCCTAGCAGCTGATTCAGGACGAAAGGGCTCAGCCCAACAGATGGAGATCATCTCCCAAGGAAACCTGGGGCCACCTGTCTCTTTGCTTGGTATATTTGCTCTGTCATATCAAAATGAATATATTGCAAAGTTCTTTCATCCTAAGTATGAAAAGGCTACTTGTAGAGACATTACCGAGCTGAAACAAGCTTTAGGTGCTTGAGAAATTATATTTGCCCAACAGGAACTTAGTAAACACTGGGGTTTAGTTTTCAAGGAAAAGGGAAACTCTTGAAAACTTCAAAGTTGTATTTTTTTCCCAATGAAGCAATGGAGATTAAGAGATACCCTTGATTTGTCCAAGTAACTTTGTATTAATTTCTCTTTGAATTGTTATATAGCACAAGTTGTTTTTTTTTTGTTTGTTTGTTTGTTTTTTTGGTCTATAAGGCATCTCTTGGGGATGGAGAGAAAAGAACTGCCATTGCTGAGGCATTTTCTTTGCATCTATTGGACCATCTGTATCCATTCTTGCCCCATTAAAAACCATCCTCCACATAGCCTCTTGAGGGGTCTTTCCAAAACAAATGGTATTATTTCACTCTTTAAAATTCTTCGACATTTAAGGCCTAGCTTCTTAAAAATGACAATCAAGGGCCTCATCCATCAAGAAAGTAAAAAGCATCCCTGGCAGTAGCCTATGATGTTCCCAACTGAGCATAAACTGTGCTCTCAGAACAGTGATCAGACAGCTTCCCTCCATGATCACATCTGGAACAAACAGACAAGGATACTTGGAAGTCACAAAAATGACTAAATATTCCTCTTTCCCAGTGACATGGAAGACTTTACCATTGACAATGCTAGCCCCTCTTGAATCCTTCCATCGCCTAGATAAAATTAAATACCCAATTATGAAATCACCTATTTTTGACAGTACTCAGTCCAGAATGGGCCTGCACTTTTTAAAACCCTCCTTAGAACCATCCAGCTAAAGCCCCGATTCTAAGGAGCTCCTCCTAACACCCTCTGAGCTGCTGCTTGAGCTTTCTGTTCATTCTCTTGCTAAATTTACCCTATTCGTCTAGGAGTAGTTGATTGATTTTGTTCCATTGGCTTTAACATCTCTCCTGTCCACAATGTATGCTCTGGTGGTAGCAAGACCACGTGCAGTTTCCCAAATGTGTCTTTTATTAAATGCAGTTCCCTTGGCTTTCAGGACCTTTCCCTTCCCTTTCTTCAAATTAAAAAAAAAAATCTTTTTCAAAATTCAACTCACATGTCAACTCACATGTGAACACTTCCAAGAACCTATACACATTTTTGGGTCAAACACCCATTGTCTTGTTAACTCGGAGCTAGAGCCTGTGGTGTAGAGAGTCTCAATATCTGTGGACATGGAAATCCAAGAAGACCAGATTCAAGTTCTGGCTTTGGCAATGCATGACCTTGAGAATCTTATTACTCACATCAGGGCCGATCTGGCAAATGTCATTCCTCTGACTAGTTCTATTTAATCGTTACAACCCATTGGCACTTCAGGAATAACCTTGATATCAACTCACACATTAAGAGTTCCGAGGCTTAGAACAATACATCTTTCTCTTATTTGGAGCTTAAGACAGTGCCCAAGATTGCTAAATAAATCATGTTTGTTTCCTTTGCTTTCTTGCTTCTCTAGTTGGTAAACAGGGACTTACCAACTTGCATTATTCTAGAGCATGATTGTGAAATGCTTATGAAGAATTGCCTCTTAACGGACAGAAACAGAGAGAGTCTGAGGATTAGGTACAGGTCTTAAACCTCAGACTCTATCCTGACCATTTAAATCTAGATTCTAGAAGGTCTCTGTCTGGAAATTTGTGATAATACTACCTTACTCTTCCTCTGAGAGCTAATGGAATGGGATGTATAGACTTCCTAAATCAGTGGTTCTCAGCCTGTGAAGCACACTAGAGTCACCTAAGGAGCTTCTAAAACATATGCCTGGGTCCTAGCCCTCTAGATTCTGGAGTGGGTCCTGGGCATAGGTAATTTTGTAAAGATTTGTGGGGGATTCTAATTCATATTTAAGGGAGAGCATCACAGATCTAGATCTTGCCAGGAAAGTTCCTCTAAAAACAAAGTAATTCCAAGTACTGGGGGGATGGATAATAGAACAAGCATGGACATCTACATCTAATAATTGATTGATAAAGGATCAAATTTTATGAAGACCCTATGCACCCCTTCACCAGGGCAGGGTTCCTCCAAACAAAAAGGAAGTGAATGATGGATAGATTCACAATAAAATTCAGGCTGTGGAAATCAAAACATTAACAAGTTTGCAAATGTATACTGTTATACAGATCAGGGAGTTTGGAAATGAAATGGGGCCAGAAGCTAATTACATGGAAATACTTCTATTTGCACATTTCTCCAGAAGGCAAAATAGAGATTGCAACCAGTCTATCTAGACAAGTGACAAGAATATTAAGTTTTCTATCATTGCCCTAGTACACTACCTATCTCAGCATGTTTTCTGTCCTAGTTCTTGTGAAGGTGAGAATAATATCAAACTCATTAATTGTCTACATTTTAGATATGATAAGACTTTAGTGGATGGTGTTAATTAAACTACAAAACAACTCCTCTTACTGTGGTGTGCATTCCAAGTTAGAGCAATTAATTCACTTAAACTGATCAAGATTTAATTACCATCACTCTGTGCAATTACTCCATAATTAAAGTAATTTGGTTCATTCCACTTGCTGACAGTGTCATTGAACAGCCATTCACAGGACCAAAAGAAGTGATAATTAACTTAAAGAATCGCTCAGGGCAGTTTTACAGACAAGTTCACTGTTATTCCTAAAATGTGTAGACTGAGGTAAGGTGTGGAGAGAAAATCATGGGAGAACTTCTAAACAAAAATAATAAAAATAAAACATTTTAGGGTTTTTCTTCCCTCAAGATAGTTCCCAGCAATTTAAATGATTGTAGTACCCATCATTATAACCTAACCATAAATTAGTGTCATGAGCAAAACAAATAACTTGAAAAATAAGTCCTTAAATACTGGTTAGGGCTAAGCACTGGGGGGTGGGGTGGGGGGATTACTGCCTACCTAGGGGTTGGTAGGTGTGGTACAAAAAACACTCAGAATCTTCAGAGAAACCAAAAAGGTTTAAGAATTGCAAAACTCAAGTTTGAAATAAGCTTTGGGAAACACACACAACACACACAACACAGAGGCGATGGAGAAGAGCAGTTGTCTCTCTTAGCTTGTGGAATCGTTTTATAGAGGAGTTAATTGATGAGTTCTCCAACCAGAGAAAATGAAGTTAGCTTGGGAATTCTGAGAGCATTACTAAGAAGTGCTAGAACATATCATGGGGTATGAGATTTGCCCAAGATCACGGGTCTAGAGAAGGGGGGAGAGAGCTGGGGCTGGAACTCGCATCTCCTCAGAAGCTTCACTCAGAGGCAAACTAGGTTGAACTGAACAGAACTGAATTAAATTGTATTTCTGGGAAAGGTCCAGATGGAATTTAAGGTGGCCTCCCCACTAAAGGGCCAAATGAATCAAAATACGCAGGTAATGGTGGCTCTGCTAGAACTTAAGGATGTTGGGACATTTCTGAACATTTCTAAGGGAAACATTCTCAGAGGCAATAGCCTTCCCTTAACATTCTGAGGAAAACAGCTTTTGAAGCATGGTCCTTTAGAATAGCTACTGGGTATGATACTTGGGACAGCATCTCCTGGGTCCTGTGCTTGGAGTTGGAGAGAGGGTAAGGGGTACCATATCCTCCTGCCCTTTTCTCAACATATCTCTACAGCTTTGAAATTTCCACCTTTAACAATACATCACAGGAAGCCTGTGAAAGATGCCAGGAGGCATCCTTTCAAGTGCCTTGGGTGGTCCACACTGGAAGAGTGGCCCCAGAACTGAGCCCTTTTGGGGTGCCCCTGCCCATGCCTTCACCATTAAACTGGTAAGGAAGTTAGCTGGACTGAACAGCTCCTTTCAAATACTGAGAACTAGTAGGTGAGGGGATTTGCCCGAGATCACAGGTCTAGCTGGTGCCAGAGCGGGGGCTGGAATTCCTGTCTCACGTTTGCCTACATCATGCCATTTTCACTGGATAATGAATAATGCTGATGATGGCATGTGGCGCCTCTCTATTAATCAAAACATGATGTACCATCCCATTCATGACATTCCCACGTATGGATAAAAAATTTAGTTTAATGCATTGCTCAGCCTTGTCTCTTAGAAAAATTCCTTTTGTAATCCTTTTTCTTTACTGATTCCATTTGAAAATATTAGAAGGAACATGTTAAAATATCATTCAAGGGATAAGACATATACCCTCAGAAGATTCTTAACTCAAAAATTAGTAAGTCATCTATTTCCTGAATAGAATGAAAAAGATTATAAGGCTCTATGGGTGTATTGGATTAAACATAACATTAATTTCATCTGTTCCTTTTTACTTTTTAAAGGTGGCTACCAGTAAATTTAAAACTATGTATGTGGCTTGCATTATATTTCTATTGGACAGCACTTCTATAGAATGCTGGGACAGGGCTTTTTAAAAGTGGAAAATGGTAGAAATTTTAAATAAGATAATAGGACTTCAGGAGGGGAATGATGTGGTCACCTGAGTATGTATATGTACAGTTTAGGAAAAAGTCTGTTTAAAAGTATACGTGTTAAGTGCCCATTAAGAACATATATATTGAATATATCCCATTAATGCAGTAAGCAGTTATCAAGTACTAGGCATTGTGTTTGAACTGGAGTTCAAAAGCTCTATCTTTCTCCTTCTATCTCATTGGCCAGAGCTGGGTCACTAATCCCCACAGAGGATAATGAGATCACCATAGATCTAGGGGAAAGAGTCAACCTTTCTTGAAATCAAGGAATCTCTACCTATTACCTGAACAAAATCTTGTGATTTTTTTTTTAGAAAGTATTTTTATTTTTAAAATAGATTTTAAAGCAGGGAGTACAGGTAATAATGGCTATATGCCATAAACAGTGAATGCCACAGTGACCAGGTTAAAAAATGAGCAGGTTCACAGCATTCAATATTCAATATTATAGATCCCTTAAATTAGTAACTTAAAATATTCAGAAAAAAACAAAAACAAAAGCCCCAGGCTCACTCACATTTAATCATTGTCTCCCCCAAAACTTCAACCACAGACATGAACTTTAGTTTTGCTGACACAGGACTCGAACAATGTGTATTTCATTTAGAGTTAGGTTAGGAAAAGATTGGTTTCAAATTGGAAAAGATACACATGAATTATATGGCCCCTTTTTATTTTTAATGCCAAGGCCATGGGTATACCTTAGCACTGACCTTTTTATTAGCAGGGGCAGAAGCAGGTGGGGAGGCTCAAAGCTTTCTAGAAAATAGATCTTCTTGGATGCAGTATGCTTATGATTACCTTTGTTTAAGGACATATAATAAAACATCAGTCATATCTTTTTCTGGGAACTGACGCAGGTTTGTAGCCCCTTTCAGCATGGACTGAAGTACAGACTTATATAATCAAACACTTGTTCATAGGTGTAGTAACCCATCTTTTTAAGGCTTCTAAAAAGGTATTTTAAAATACAGAAAGCAGAATTTCACTGAATTGATTCAATAAACTTTTTCACAAGAATGAGGCACGTTTAGTAATAGGTGGATGTGGACATTATTCATACTAACCTTGCACATTTAATACCATTAATTTGTCAAAACCAATAATATTAATTCAGTCAAAAATGAGATTAAACCAGGCACCCCTTGCAGTCGTAATCCACGACTGATGGCTCATTGCCATGGACAGCACAGCGCCTCCAGCAGAGTGAGCCGTGCATATGGGGTAGATGGCAAGGGGAAACCATTTAGTATCTCCTGTCCTCAGTTAAAGCATCTTAAAAAAAAAAATTGGTTGTCTCTCTGCACTCTTTGAATATTCTGTTTAGCAGCCAAGCCAATGATTTGTATTTAATGCCAACAGGGCAGAGCCACGTAATTATTTTTCTAAACGGCATTTAATGGAAACCAGCAGGCATGAAGACTCCAACCAGGCTCACAAAATGATGGTCTCTGCAGTGACTTTATTTCTGACCATGTAAATCAGGTATGGGCATCATTAAATGTAGCCAACCAGGAGTGGTGCAACATGTTACATGGTGTCACTCTGAATTGTGAAGGACACCCACCGTCTCTTCTTTCGTTTCCCTCTCTTGCTCCTTTGCACTGTATTAACACTCCACACTTACCTTTCTCTAGTCTTTTCTCTACTTTCATTCATTTACACCTATTATGAGTGAAGGATTCTACTAGAGCTGGACATAGAAAGATTAACCGGAAATGGCAGTCTCTCTCATGGAGATCTTTGCTTATTGAGAGCCATGTGGTACATGGAAAAAAGCATACAGACATACTGGCATCAGGCAGTTTCCAGTGTCTTGTTCCAGCTGACATTAGAATTAACAAGCTGTGTGACTTTGGACAAATTACTTAGCCTCTCTGAGCTTCTGTTTCCTCCTCTGTAAAATGGAGATGACTACCTACATGCTTATAACATTGTCATGAGAATGAAATGAAAAAAAAACAAAAAACATATGTAGGACAACTAGTACAATGCCTAGCAAGTGGTTGTTTTAAAGATGACAGTTAATACTGTGTTTATATAAGGTACCCAGCAAAGCACCTGTGTAAGGTAGACACTCAACAAATATTCACTCCCTTCCTCCTTGTTAAATTGATAATTTTTTTTTTTTTTACCACTGGCCTTAGGCAGTGGTGAAGTGGGAGAAATTTGTTTCGGGCGCGTTCACTCCTCTGTGCCCCCCTTCTTCTAGGTGAGACTCCTCGCCCTACGTTCCTGTGTCTTCTGCTTAAAGCACGTGTTTTCAGGGGGAAAAAACCTGAAATTTCTCCAGGCTGAAAAATGTGGTTAAATTAACTGATAAGGGAATTAAACTCTAACAGTAGAAGTTTAGTCACCAGCCTGTAGATAGAGGAGCCATCTGCTTTTATTAGATGCAGGCACTGCAGATAGCAAAATGCCTCTACCCTCTAATTCTCACAACTGGCAGGGTTGTCCTAAATAATGTGATATAGACAAACAAGTGAAAAACCAAGAGACTTTTGGGGTTTCCTATGGCAAGAATTTATTACAGTATTTTTCTACTCAGTTTTCTCTCAAATTCCTGTGATAGTTGTTAGAATTAAAAATAAGTATGCGATCTTCATAAGAATAGCATCATTTAAATGTACTGTGTAAGTATATATAGCATGGATAGCCTTGTTATATCTTTTTAAAATTCTAGGCGATAAGGCAACTTACCTGCATTTTACAGACGAGAAAACTGAGGCCTGGGAGACTAAACGCCTCAACTAGCTGAGAAAGCCAGGGTTTCCAGCTCCTTCTGAAGGAACACAGCGATTATGTTCTTTATACTACTCCAGGAGCCATTCTTACAAAATTGAGCCTCGAACTAGATGAAGTGAAATACAATGATCTCATCACGTGTCTATAGATAAACTTTATGACTACTTTTAGTGAGTAAGCAAATTGTACAAATCTGTTAGGAGCAACTGATGACTCGGGGCCACCTTTATGTAGTGTGAAAGCCAGCACATCTAGCACAGCTGACAAGGAGACTGCATGTCCCGCGAGGCAGAACTTGGGCCTTTCTCATGGACAGTGTCCTACATTGTGGTGTGTGGTTTCCTTTAATAGGTTCAATTCAAGCTGTATCTTTTCTTTTAGGTAGGAATTAGGGGCATGCCAAGTTGAGAGCAGCTTCCATAAAGGTACCATGGCATGAAGTTGCTAGGATAATGTGGAGTGGTATGGGAAATACAATAAAACCTTGGCTTGCGAGTAACGTGGTTTGCGAGTACTCTGCAAGGTGAGCAAACATTTCTAATAAATTTTAACATGGTAAACGAGTGATGTCTTGCAATATGAGTAGTTTGTTTCTGGGACGAATTATGCTCACCAACCCAGGTATTACTGTAGTTTTGAATAGGGATAAAGGAAAAAAAGTGGCTGAAGGTTAAAATGAAAAGACAGATTGGGGCCTCAAGACAGACTGAGGTCACAAGCTAAAGGCTTTGGGTGTTACCTAGTAGCAGTGGGGAGTGGTTGGAGGTGTTTAAGACAAAGTCATGAATGAGCAGAGTTTTGGATCACCTGCGTAGCAGAGTGGAGGATGGAGGGAAGCCAGGGTGCCTAGAAACAGGGAGGCCCACTAGAACATGAGTCTGGAACTAGAACATGGACCCCCTTAAATCCCTCCTTAGACACAATGCACATAAAGAAGAAAGGATATATATTCAAAAGATGTTTTGGAAGTAGTCACGTGGGAGAAAGGGAGGCAGCCCACCGAGTACTATATATAGTTGGGGATCGTGAAGAAGGAGCAAGGGATAGCTCAGTTTCTAGACCAGAGATGACAATCGAATTTCATGTTCAATGCCGAGAGGACTCAGGCAGACTCTGGCTTAGTGATCTTGCTACAGACACAGGAAGAACGGTGGCAGCCCCCTTGCCAGGTGTGCATCATCCTTTCCAGACAGATGAGTAGTTTGCCCTGTAGTAGGCCTTTATCTTGTAAGTTCGTGTTATTCTCTAAAAATGGCTTTATTGGTCACCTTCAGCATGGATGCTAAAGATCAGAAGATACAACAAACTGATACAGAACCAACACATAACCTGCTGCAAAGCTGAGCTAAAAGCTCAGCACCATGGGCTACCAAAAGTATTAATAACAGAATAAGAAAGTATATTACAGGCAGAGGTACAACTACACTTTTTCAGGCAATGTAAATATAAAAAAGCTTTGAGAGCAGTCCAAATTCTTCTGGATATTTTTGAAAAATTGACTATAAAACTCTGAATGTAGACTCATGCTGTCTTGCTCAGCTCCTGTTCACCTCCTGGGTGGAAGAGTCTTGCCCTAGGATTCTGGGGAGGGCTGAATACCAGACACTGGACAGAACAGGTGAGACTGACTGCAGTTTACTAGTTCCATAAACTCAGAGCCTAGGGGAGGCCGCCGTCGCAGAGCCACATAGGTGTTGCACTTGAGAGCAAAGCGAAGCAACAGGGGCTGTGGGAGGCTGGCATTATAGTAACAAGAGGGTGAGGTGGCATCTGTTTCCCAGAGGAGGATGTGACTGGGCTTGTTTGAATAATTCCAAAGGCTTGCAGAGAGCTGAAACTCATTGGGTTGAAGACCAGGTAGGGAGCAGCTGGCTGCTAAGGAAACTAGTGGGTAGGGAGCTTTTCCCACTGGGAAAGGTTGGGGGGCATATCTAACAAGAATAAGGTTAACTCAGAATTAGGAATTGGGGGCACCATGAGGCTCAAAGATGTCAAGGTAGCACATGAAACTTCAGATCTTACAAGACAGCCATCTAATGTTAGCCACTCGCCATGTGTGGCTATTGAACACCTCAAATGTGGTTAGTCTGCACTGAGATGTGCTGTAAGGGTAAAACACACACCAGACTTTAAAGATCTAATACAAAAAAGTGAAACTATCAATATTCTGATTACGTGTTGGAATGATAACACTTTGGGTTTATTTTTGGGTTAAGTAAAATACATTTGAAATTTTATCTGCCTTTTACCTTTAATGTGACTACTAAAAACACTTAAAATGGTCTGCCTCATGTTTGTGGCTCACCTTGTTTCTGTTGGACAGCACTGATCTATTTTCCTCTAGAAAGTCAAGAAACTGAAAATACCTGGGAATAGTTGCCTGAAATCTTTGCAGCATGGAAAACTCCTACTTAACTGACCAGGAGATGAATTTTGGCTATTGATTCTAGTTATCCCTCCTCAAACAGGCCTCCTAGCAAACAAGTGGTTTTTATCCTGGCCCTTCATTGACTAGTAACCCAACTTGCTTAGCTGAAGTTCAGAAAAAGAAGTTGCACTGTTTTTGAGCCAAATTATAGCTCGTAGCAAAGCAATGAAAGGGCCTGCGAGAGGGCAGTAACGCGTGTCTCACTGCTGTAATGTTTGTGGCCAGGGATGCTGTAAATCATCACACAGGATGCAGTTTTAAGCCTCTAGTATTGATTATGCTGGACCAAAATAGCAACAAGTGCCAACTAAATTGACAAGTGAAAAAGGAACAACTGATCATTTTGTCCATAAAATTGAAGCCAAGATGTGTCTAGCACATATCATACTAAATCAGAATTAGGGCAATTTTACATATTCAGGGGGGAAAAAAAGTGCTATTTTTGGAGGCAAAAGTCGGTGGTATCCAAAGAATGCTTCTCAGGTCTTTCCTGGAAATGTTCTATTAGATGCTAATTTTGCAGTTTGCTGGTCAGGGATGAAATGCAGCCAAGAGATTTAGTTTCACTATAAACAAAGCAGCAGCTTGCTCTCCAAGTGTTAGAAACAGGTGTAGTGTGCATTAGCAATGAGCCAGAGAAATCGCTTAAAGAACAGAGGCACACAGTTTTTTGGATATTGATTATTTATATACCATCTGATTAAGGTAAGGGTCCTTACTTAGCTGAGCTCAGTCAAGCTGGTTGTACCCCAACATGACCTTAGCACCTTGCCCACATGACAGTCCCCATCTCAGAGAAAGCTTGGCTCTGCACCTTTAAGTTTTCCCAAAGACAAATACTCAGTTCAATCTTATTAATACATAATAGCCTCCAATTATTACTACTTGTCAGGCATTGGACTATGAATTACTCATATATCAACTAGGCTTTACAGGAAATCTTCAAAGTTGGTCAAGATTAGATCCCTGTTTTACAGATGAGACAAAGGAAGCTCAGAGACTGGCCGCAAATAACAGAATAGCTAACGACGGGTAGCTGAAGCAAGTTGGAGTTTCCTTGGCTTGTGCAACAAGACGTCATGGGAAGGCAGTCTAGGGTTGCTGTATTGGCTCAAAGATCCCAGAGACCCAGGCAACTTGTCTTCCCATTCTGCCATTCAAAGTGTGTTGGCTTTTTTTCTTGGATTCATCATTGCCGTGCGGCTGCGAGACCTCTACAGGAAGAAAGCAGAAGGAGAGGCAAAGGACCCTGCCAGCTGAGGCTGCCCTTCTTAAGTTTCCCTAGAATCTCATTGGTCAGAACATGTCTCATGGCTACCACCATTTGCAGGAAGTCCAGGAAGCAGTACTTTTTATCTGAACAAAGAACCCAAAGCAGGATTCTTTTGGCAAGGATAAGGGGACGATGATTAGGCAAGTAACTACAGTGTCTATCACTGGGATTGGACTCGAGGGTGATCTCACTTCAGAATCCCTGCTCATGTCTTAAATGCTTTCCAGCCTCTTGACAACCCTCTTGTTTGTGATATTCTCAGCAACTGGCACATAGTAGGCATCCAAGGTTTGTTGATTTAAGGCATGGAGTTGAAATCCCCCCCCCCAAGCGGAGAAGTGCTGGTATCCCCGTGTAAATGCCTTCCATATAATTCCCTGTAGATGGTGGTGAAAGCAGCCCAATTGGCCTGCTACTCAGTTGAGCAATATTAAAATAGTCTCTGCTAAGGGAAATGAAAAAACAAAACAAAACAAAACAAAAAGGCTGGATGCTAAGCCTTGCCACTTTGCTAGGTGATGTTTTTAAAAAGGTTTGGAGATGATCTACATAAAAGATTTTCCCAATAGCTAAATACAGAAAATCATTCCAAAAGTACTGTTGTTTCTTCCTCTATCTAAGCCTTTGCTAATATCTTTTTAGCCCCCAAAGACCTGCCTCAAATCCTTTGCATTTAAGTAACAAATTATTGGGACTAAGCTTCACCTTTTGCTAAAATGTTTTCTCCTTAGGAGGCATAGGATGCTAGTAGATGAAATGAGGAATACTTTAGTAATTGGAAAACGAGTGATTTGCGTGAGCCTATATGTACACACATGTAGATGTAAAAGCTGTGGAGGAAAGATTTTTCAGAGGCAGCAGCTGATGAGATAGACTGGATTGTCTATTTGGACGAGCTCTGGCAGGACTGGGAGAAGCCATCATTAATATGACTCTTCTAGGACAATGACGAATGCATCATAGGGCAACCCTTATGTATTAGTTAGATGCTCTGAGGCAGTCCCACTTTTAAATAGTCTGTCCCTTGGCAGATCAAATGTTTGATGTATCTTGATCTGTCATGTGTGAACTATGAGCCACCAGTGATCACGGGAAAAATTTTTCTATTGGAACCATCTGAACCTCTTTAGGTTCAGTGTCTATGAAGGATTCAAGGTTTGGCCACTCCCTCTTCTGTCATTTTTCTGTTGCTTTTCTGTTTAATAAGTTTCTAGGGGTGCAACTCACATTTTCAGACCAAGACACTTCTGTGTTCATACCACAGAGCTTATTGTGCTCATGGGGCCAGGCGCTTGCTTAAACTGGGAATCTTAGAGTTGCTGATGATTAACCAACAAACACACTAGATCCATTTTACCTGATGTCATTGCACTTGGTTACAGATATGCTAATTAAATGGATGTAGTTATAGCGTTTTCCTCAAAATGAGCAAAAAAAAAAAAAATTTTTTTTTTCACTTTTTAAGTGTAATCTTTGCAGAAATGTTTAGATTTTAGCCATATAAATGGCATACTTTCAACGCAACTCTGGGCTGCTTGGCTATTAACTAGGAATCACACAACCAGTATAAGAATATAATTGTACTAATTGATGCCCACTATATTTATTTTTGATATTTGCTTCCAATTTCATCCAAATTATGATATTTTATATTGAAATATGCCCACATTGTCTTCACATAGGGCATGGAAATGCCATTTTACTTATTCTATGATAAGCTAATAAAACTTGATTGCAGTTTTATTTTATTTTTTTTTAATTTATTTATTTTTTTGGTGTTTTGCTTTTCTTCCCTCCCCAAAAGCTCTGACATTTGGGAACTTTGTCGTATTTTTTAAAACATGCATTTTAGTCAGCAATTGACTTTCTTTCCAAGGCTCTCCTTCAGATTTTAATTTGAACATTATAATGAATAAGGCTAATAAAGGGCAGTTAATTAGCGCTTTGCCTCATCTTCTGGCTTCTCAGGCCCAAATATTCAGTTGAAAAACGAGCAGTTTGGAGTGTTTCTTTAAGATGGCATCCGGCTGATGGTTTCTGGAAACTCACTTTCTCTAGTCAGAACCACACCATCTCAACACACCCTCATTCGTGATCCTAGGGTGGGCTCAAATGCAACTGGGCTGAGTGAAATGTTTTCATTTCCTATTGACTGGTTGTGTACTTCCCTTGTGTTAATCCCTTGTTAATGGACACTTGATTTGAGCAGCTGAGATCGGAGTTGTGTTGTCTTTGTGATTCTAGCAGATTTTATTACTTGGAGATCTTTGTTTTCATTATTTTGAGATTTTGGGATTTTGTCTGTTTCATTGATATTGATTATCTCAGTTAGAGATGGGCCAGCCTCCCACTGTTTCTGTTTGTGTTTGATCTACAAGCAGTGGGAGGGACCCCTCAGGCTGCAAATGTTTTGGTTCTATGCTTCAGCTGGGAAAGGCCTGGTAAGGGCCATTAGCAGCTTTCTCAACTGAAAACAGATAAATGTGGCTTTAAACGTAGGTGGGGGACTTGCATTTTGTCATTGAAAGACCTCAGGTCATTGTTCAGGGGTTCTCTTTTTGGAGGGCAATATGGAATCTTAAAGAGCCCTGGAAATCACTTTATGAGAAATCCAGAGAAAAATGTACAGTTCCTTCCTTTAATTAGCTCTGCCTCACTCTAGCTGTGTGACTTTGGGCAACTCATTTGACCTCTCTGGGTCTCACTTTCCTTATCTTTAAAATGAAGATACTAGACCTGATGATCTTTAAGTTCTCTTCTTTTGACTAATAAATGGGGGGAAAAAAAGAACATTTCTTGAGCTGTTATTATATGCTCAGGTGTTTAAATATTTTATTTCAATGACAGTTATTTCATCTGCAAAGTGGGATAATAATTGAGTTAAAACATATACATGTTCCATCTATCTATACTGAGATGTAATGTGCTATATAATTGCTTAGTGCTTTGGGGAAAATGTACCTTCTTCATTCGTATTATAATCTCCTAGAGGGGAGAGACCACATCGTCAAACACCTACTCCAGGCAGGCCTTGGTTTAAAAAAGTGCCTGCTAAATTAGGTTACTTAGTTTATGTATTGGGTTGTTGCAAAAATGCATCCTGTCTTTTCCAACGAAAAACATAGAAAAAATACCTCATGACTTTTCCGACAACCCAATAACATGAGAAGAGACACCACTTTGGCAGCACCCCAAGCAAAGGGGTCATGACATTGAAAATGCACTAGCTGTATTGTCTCATCCCTTCCCCTTCTCCTTCATCCCCACCCCCTCCCAACTAGCAACCCTCAGTTCTTCCTCTGTGTCTCTGAGACTATCTCCATCCACTTCTCCCATCCATTCAGTTCCTTAGACTCCACGTATAAGTGAGATCATAT
>NW_017731355.1:5113106-5149511 GCF_001890085.2 Hipposideros armiger
CTGGCTGCTGGCTACATACGGTAGCCCATGGCAACCCACTGCAGCAAGGGCTGCAGCCTATGCCGTCGCCGGCGACTCACAGCAGCCGAGCTCCAGGTTGAGCTGTTGTTCAGCATCTTAGGTGTGTAGGGCAGTGTCACTGGCCCTCATATGTGGGATCCGAACCGGGGCCCTCTGGCATCCCAAGCCAGTTCTTAACCAACGTGCCACTCGGCCAGGCCACTGAAGCATTTTTTTAAACGTACTTTTTCAAAGTATCGGCATTAGTCAGGATTTTTAAAAATATGAAACACATTGGCAAAAATATTTTATAACTTCACGATTAAAAAATCTGATCTAAATTGGCTAGAGGTTTTACATAGTTGTAATCAAAATGCTATCTGAGGAGGGAGGATGCTTCTGAACTTCCCTCTTCATTATCAGTGGCAGTCTGGGCTGGACATTCCTGTACTTGCAGGAGGCAGGGCCTGTGCCAGAGACTTTTTTACATGGAGGTGGAGGAGCTAATGGGCAGGTCTAGACCGAGACAAGAGGATTTAAAAACTTGGATTCCTTTCAAACTGATTCTTTCCATTTATGTTCAATATGTAGAAATGGCTGAAAGCTTAAGGCAGGAAGGTTAAAGAACGCCAACTGCTGGTGTCAACAATTCAGCTCTGGCCCCCAATTTCTAATTACCACCCAGCAAAACAAAACTCCAGTGATTAACTGAGTTCATTTTCCTTAGAAGACAGCTTGGAAACCATTGATTGCCCCTTATAGCACGACCTTTGGGGTTTTGATCATTTTAAACTTCAAGCAATTTATCAAAAAATTCCTTCTGACCTATTACAGTTCTCTCCCTGAAAAGTATTCTAGGAAGTATAGTTTTCTCCATCTCCTTCCATTTCTAGAAACGCTGCAGTGGGGTTTTGAGCATCTGTTCTGCTGAGACACCCTTTTATCCAGCTCAGGGCCCAGTGACATGGCTTGATGTCCTCCTGCCCCCAATTACCCTTCCACAGACTCACTTGTCGGGATGCTAGAAGACTTGACCATTAGAATTTCTCAGATGATGGTGTCTCTACAGTAGTCATTCTCAACCCCAAAGGCACATCAGAATCCCTACCTGAAATGAATATAAAATAACATTGGAATGTCAACAATAATTAAGAAGAAAAATCTTTAATGCCCTTTAAACCCCAGACCAAAGTTCCAGAATCTCTGGGCATGGGACGAGGCAGGAGTACTTGTCAAAGCTCCCCAGATGATTCCAGTGGCAGCCAAGGTGAAAACCATGGCTTTGGGAGGATTGTGCTTATCAGGTTTTATTTTCACTATATTTATCTGGATATATTTACCTGGAATTTGCGATATATTCATCTGTTATTGCCTATTGAAAATTTTGGCTGCTTCATCTGCTGGTCTGCAGAGGTCTGAAGAAATAGGGTTTTCCCCATTAAAAAGAGGAGTGGGGAGGAGGAGCATGAGAAACCAGGGTGTGTAGATAACCACAGCAAACCTGGAGCTTGTAGTGATGCCAGTTCTGTGCTCACTGGGGCTACAAAGGCCAATGTGTGGCTAACTCTGGAGAAGCAATCAGGAAAAAAATTGCCTTGTGGAGAGCAAGGACAGGGAAAAGAGATGGAGGCAAGGGGCAGAAGAGGACTCCAAGTCAAGGATTTGCCGAGAGGCTGCATCATAGAGCAGAAGATCCAGAAAAGCCCACATCCCCATACCCAGCGCTTCCCCGACCCCTGGACCTCAGCCCTCCTTGGGATGGAAGTGGCTGCCCATTGTCACGCTTCAGAGCCTTTCCATTCCTCTGCTTCGCTCTGTCTATACCACATCCCCCTCCACTTATAAAAGTTAAAGATAAAAGTTTTATATCTTTCTAAACTTTTGAGTATCTATAATATGCTAGGCCTCACAGCAGTGGTTTCTCTATTATAATGTGCATCCCAGTTACCTAGGGAATGTTTTTAAAAGTGTTTCTGCCCCAGCCCTAGCTAATTAAAAATGAAGATTTCCAGCACTCACCCCAGCACATTGGATTCAGCAGAGTTGGGTGTGAGTAGAGATCTGCATTTTTCAACATGACCCCCTCTGATCTGATGAAGTCTGAGAACCTCAATTTGAGGTGCTATCCCTAAAGGAGATAGAGAGAGGAGTCACATGTAGTCCTGGATTTTGAGAAGAAAGACAACAAGGTGTTGTACCAAAGAGCTGTGGGAACCAGAGCACAGGACCAAAGCATGGGGCGCCCAGCCCAGCAGCAGTAGGGGTTGGTCCAGCCTGGGCTCCACTCACCGAGAGAATTGTCCTTAGTTAGAAAGAGGCCATGTGGACTAGTCACAGCCTTGCTAGAGGGGTAACCCAAGACTAGGGTAAAAGCCATAGAACATGACTTGCTATTCACTAGTCAGTCTGGGTACTTTGGTGCTTGGTTTCTTCTGCCTTATCCATTCTTGTTTATCTGGACAATCCCATCAAGTCTTCAATATTCAAGTAAATATGTCACCTTCTGGGTAAAGTCTTGTCCGATCCCTCCAAAGCTCAGTTGGTGCATTCTGTGGGCACTCATGGTGTTCTGTGCCATGTCTGTGTGCTTCTGTCTGTTTGCCTCTCACTGTATCACGTGGCCTCCAGAGCAGGCAGTGCTGTTAATCTCAGTATTATCAGCACCTCACCAGCGGCTGGTACATGGCAGGTGCTCAGTAAATCTTTGTCGAGTGAAGTCCTGAGGGCGAGAACAGGTGACCACACAGATGGGAGCATCTTGAGCAGTGGGAGTGAGATGAGAAGACACTCAGGTGGTCTGTTTTAACCACCAAGCTCTAGTGGTCTCTATAAACACTGGAAAATGGAAAAGGAGCTCGTCATTTGTACAGGACTCAACGTTTTCATTTTATTAGATTTCGTATCACTGAAAATCATTTAATCCCACTTGGCAATCTAGATAGTTAATGCCATCCCCAAATCTACATTACTTCACTAAGTTGAGACTGAGAATTAAACATTTTTGCTTACCTCTTCAGCTGCTACATGAGAAAACAAATTGACCATGCAGAATCCTTTCTAGTACTTCATATGATTTCACAGAATAAATTATTTTAGTTAATTAAGCTTATGTAATTTTCCGTAACTGCCTAATGCTCTTCCTCTAGCTTGCTTTTAAAACATTCCTTCCATTGCTTCAAGGTACTCATTGAAAAGAATTTAACATTATTGCTTAGAATGCTCTTTTCCTCAACCAAGAGTGAAGGGCATGATTCATCCATTAGCCTCTTAACTCACCTTTTCTATTTACCGTATTTCCCCCTGTATAAGATGCTCCCATGTATAAGATGCACCTTAATTTTGGAGCCCGAAATTTGAAAAAAAAACGTATTACATAAAGTTATTGAACTCAAGTTTTAGTCATCATAAAATTCATACAACTCCTCATCACTGTCAAAACTCCCAACCATTAGCTTGTCCTCATCTGTGTCTGATGACGAATCACTGTCTTCATATATTGCTTCTCATGGCCTTCTGCCGTGGCGTTTTCAGTAGGGTTTCTTCTTTCTATAGCCAGTCTCGGATTGTTTTCTCAGTTGGAGGAGGACCAAACTTATGTTCAGCAGCACGATTTCCATTCACTTTTGCAAACTAGATCACTTTTAACTTGAATTCAGCACTGTATGAAAATCTTCTGAGCCATTTTTGGGCAGAACGTGGCAAAACGTAGCCTACCGTAATATACCGGTAACAAGTGCGAAACAATGAGAGTAAAGACAAGGCGTGAAAAAGCGGGAAATGCAAGTAAAAAAATCTACAACCACTGTATAAGACACACCCAATTTTCAGACCCCCAATTTTTTGAAAAAGGCATGGTGCGTCTTATACATGAGAAATATGTAACTTTTCAGAAAAGTTACCCCACACTTAACATTTGCTGGCAGAGGAATAAAGAAAACCTCATAGATTGATGATTGTCAGGAATCAAAGTAAGTGAGCTTGGGGAACCAGCAGGGGCACAACACAGAGGGGGGAGAATCCCTTAGGAAAGGCAGAAAGGTGCTCTCCTGAAGCACCCTCAGCTGGCAGTGGGATAGGAACAGCGGAACTGAGGAGGCCTGGGTGGGAGGCCTGGTGCCAGAGCCTGTGACAGACAGCTGTTCCCTGCTGCCCAAAGCATGGGGGTGCTCTGCTGTATTGGCAACCAGAGAACCAGAGATTTAGAGCTTTTTGTATTTGTCTGCAATTATGCACTAACTCAGATGAATCTCTTGTGATGATTGAAGAAATATCCAAAACAAACAAACAAAACGCTCCAAGATGGCAGGAAAAAAATGGCAATCCTCTTAAATTCTGCATATTACCTATAATGATTTTATTTCGAAACTGTTCTGAAAAATATTTAGAAATGTGCATTCATTTTTAGAGTTGAAAGATAAGAGAATTGATTCTTGGTCTAGAAATTTTCTGGGGGTGGGGTAAAAGGATATAAGATGGTTTGGGATTCCCCTGGGAAGCACAGTACAATAAAACTTGCCAAAGAGTTCTAAACTTTCCTCCTTGACAATGACAAAACATTTCATGTCTGCTGGGGAGGTGATAGTGGTGAGAGGAGCATTTAGTGCTCCATAAGCAAAATTCTAGCAAAGAAACTGCTGGGACATATAAGAGTATGATTAGTTTTGTAAGAAACCACCAGACTCTTCCAAAGTGACTGCACCATTTTGCATTCCCAGCAGTGTTCTGGGTTCCAGCTATTCTAATAGGTGTGTAGTGGTATCTCATTGTGTTAATTTGCATTTCCAAGATGATGTGTTATCTTTTATATGCTTATTTGTCATCTGTATATCCTCTTCAATGAGGTGTCTGTTAAGGTCTTGGGCCCATTTTTAAATCAGGTTTTGTTTTCTTATTGAGTTTTAAGAGTTCTTTGTACATTTTGGGTAACAGTCCTTTATCAAATTTGTCTTGTACAAATATTTTCTCCCAGTCTGAGGCTTCTTTTCATTCTCTTCATATTGTCTTTCACAGAGCCGAGTTAATTTTAATGAACTCCAGCTTATTTCTTTCATAGATCATGGTGTTGTATATAGAAAGGCATCGCCATAACCAAAGTCCTCTAGGTATTCTATGTTATCTTCTAGGAGTTTCATAGTTTTCTGTTTTAGTTTAGGTCTGTTATCCATTTTGAGTTAATTTTTTGAAGGGTGTAAAGTCTGTCTAGATTTATTTATTTTTATTTTTTTGGTATGGGAGGAGGTATTCTGTTTGAATCTTCTGTTTGGAAGGTGGACATGATGGCTAAAATTTGAGTAGTCATGTTGGAACACGAGATGGCATACAAAGGGTGGCAGAGTGTCAAGCTAGAGAATGCCTAGTCCTTGATGACCACGGACTTGCCAGGCCAGTCCTGGGCTGCCTTCCCTTGACTTGTTTTAGGTGAAAAAGAAAGACCTCTATCTTGTTTAAGCCTGTTTGTCTTTTGTTTACTTGTTGTTTTTTTCACCCTATTTACATGCAGCCAAAGCTGCTAATAATAGATACATCTGCTTTTTATAGCTCATTATGGTTGTTACCTTTTAAGTTACACAAGTCTTTTCTTTTTAGATGGGAAAAGCTGAAGTAGATTTTTCTCAGAGAACTAGAACTTATACCTCCATGTATCAACAGGTTTCTATCTAATAGTCCCCCCTTTGTGCAACAATCTTCAAAACAACAAAATACAACTAAATGTAATGGCTAAAGAAATTAGGCTTTTTTTCCCTCATGCTTATGCCTTAAGAAAAGATGTTTTCTGAAGTGGTAAATGATTTTCCAGTTTGAAATTCCCCTTCCTACTATTAGAAGATCTAATAGATCTTCTATTGGGTTCAGAAAAGGAACCCATTCGGATATCCTGATGCTTATGATAAGCATGGCAAACATCGAACTGACCTTCCGGTTCTTAGGATTAATGGCAGCACCAGCTATTGCTATTATTTCAGCACTTTTTATTTTATCAATGCAACCCAGCTGCCATTTTCTCTTGCACTAAGTGAATTGGAGCCCTCAGCTGGTGCACATCACACTTTCAGATGTGTGAAAAACTGATATGACATAAATCACCATTTCTTTCTCTCCTGAGACCACTAACAAGATTCAATATCTATATTAGGGCTGCCAGGCACATGCCAGTTCAGCATTAGGAAAATAATCTAACACCATCTCCTAGACACAAGATATTATTCTTCAAAACATCTTTAAAAAGAACTTTACACTTTATGCAAGGGTGTGGATGATTGCACTATAATAAATTGGCTACGCAGCTGTCCAGCTGTCTCTCTCCCCTGCGCCTTAACCCTAAACTGACCATTTTGAGGACACTGCTTGTACACCTTGCATCTCCTTGTTTGGCCCCAAAAGATGGCTGGTTAGTCAGTGACAGGTAAGATTCCTCAAGGGTGGAACAACCTAAGCCAGGAATGGTTACATGGGGGCCATCAGGAGAAATCTCGGGGCTGATGGAGGTGGGCATGGGCCCTCACCTGCCCCCAAAGAGACTGGAGGTTTTCTACCTCTGTAGCTACATTCCTTCCCTCAGCCTGCTTGGGAAGTGACCTGATGATCTGTCCTCAGCATAGTAATCTTATCTTCCTGGGGTTGTATGTGTATAGGGTGTGTGAAGGCAGAGCACCTGTCTTATTGCTGCAGGCGGACTCCACTCTCAGTAATAGCAGCTTGCAGGCACGGGTAATCTGGCTTGAGTAAATTCTCAGGAATGAGACTCACAGATTGTGGAGAGAACAATGCTACTCCCGGGTGGGTGGAGAAATAAAAACGGTGTGCTGGCCCAATTAGTCCAGCTGGGGCTCTTAGTCCACGAGGCTGGAGACCCTTGGCCCCACGCTCATTTAACTCTTGGCTGTTTCTTTTCTTAATCCTTTGCCGCCCCCTCTAGTTCTCCCACTGCCCATGTCGTGCGGGACGCAACATCCTAAGAATGGGCTTTTCAAAAGACATCTAACACAATTGTCAACGTTGTTGACATTTCTTTAGAATAACGATTAATGACTAGGACATTCTCCAGTGGAGAGGCCTGGGGTACATCACAGGGTCTGTGGGACCTAGTTGATTCCTCCATACGGCAAGGGACATCTCATTGTGATCATGAGTAGGTGGTGCTAGGGTTGAAACAAGGGTGCTTTGGATGATTCATGCCATTTTGTAAGAATAAAAGTAGACTTGAGTTTAGACCTGGCAAAGAGTTAAACAACCAGCAGTTAGACAATTTGGTTTTTAATTTGCTTATCTTTTTCTCGGTCCCTTATGGTGAATGTGACTTTCTTTCCACTGTTTCCCTTTCACACCCCTGGAAAGTATCGATTCTTTGCACTCCTGCTTACTGAGTCCAGATGTAACTTCAGGATACTTCTCAACACAGTAGCTATGCAGCTACGACCAATGCATGGGCTCTGCCATAAAAATTGTTGGTTCCCTGCTCTGGATGCTTGAAAGTTTGGTGAATGTTGTTTTATCCGATGCAGTTGAGTGAGAGTCAAGGCCCCACTACTGTGTCTGAGTCTGCTGCAGTTTCTAGTCATCGAGGCTTAGAAGGTGCCCAGGGTGCCTCATGCATGGTTTCCAGTTTCAGCTTCTTTCAGGTAAAGTAAAAATGTAAAGACACCTGTAAAGCAACCTAAGTTCTGGATGCTTTTTTTTTTTTTTTTAAATATAATTTTTCCCCTGGCTTTCATTTGACTTTGTCCACATCTAGTCCATCTGCAATTTTTTTTTTTTTTGGGACTCACCTTTATGAAGTTTTACTAAGGCATTCAACTTGGTTTTCATAGAAACAACCCTTTGTGAGCTCACATTTCATCAGCTTACATAATATTTAATTAAATTGCATAATTAAATAACCTGGTATAAACAGGTTTGGGAACAATCCTAACAAAATCTCAGGAGGCACACAGGACACGGTGGGAGCAGAGTCCACAAGCATAGCTGCTGGTGCTGAACCTTCAGCTTTTCCTGAGCTTCCATCCATATGTTCTGCAGAGGCAGTGGGCAGTGTGGGCTAACCCTCTGAGTTGGTTAAATGGAGGTCAGTTAGAGACTCCACTGTCAAACAAAACTCCCTAACTTGCACGGTAGATAACATGTTTTCTTTTAAAAAGGAAACCAATTAGCTCTGAATGTCCTCATTACTTTTTTTTTTTTTTTTGCAGGGGTATGGGGGAGCAAATACTTAATAGGTAGTTTCTTTTTGTTTGTTTTTAAAAGAAATACACTGGAGAATTGTGCAATGCTGCCCACATTGGACACAATCCTGGGCCACAAGTCCGCACACACCGTTGCAACTTGTTCTATGATTGCAGAACCTTTCATCTTGCCTCTGGTGTTTACTATTATTTACTGTGACCCCCATATAATGGTCAAATAATACCCTTTAACCCTTTTTGAGTGTATAATTCAGTGGCATTAAATACAGTCTCATGTTGTGCAACCATCACCACTATCTCCTTTGGAACTGTCATCACTCCTAACAAAAACTCGACCCATTGAGTGCTAACTCTCCATTCTTCCTCTCCCCAGCCCCTGGCAACCACTCTTCTACTCTCTCTCTGCCTTTGACTACTCTGGGTACCTCATATAAGTGGAATCATACAATATTTGTCCTTTTGTGTCTGACTCCTTTCACTTAGCATAATGTCTTTAAGGTTCACTCATGTTGTCTTATTGCATGTTAATGGCTTTCCTACTTAGACCACACCATCATAGCCCGGTCTTCTGAACTGTCCTGTGAAGACCATCTTGAGGATGCCTTTCTTCCTTCAGCCTCCTGGAAAGTGGTAATTATCTGCCCCCCACAAAGTGTGAGTGCCAGCTGAGGGCCTTTTATAGCGACCACCCCACAGCCCTGTAGACACGGTTGCTGGGTGGCATTCAATCCTTTCCAAGGTTCTATATAGGATTTCCAATTGCCTATTAAATCTTCTGCAACAATCAATTCAAATACATAAGTTTGGCTATTCAAATTACTTTTTCCAAAAGTACTTTAAAATGCATTAAGTTATTAATTGCCTGCTGGCACTTTAATCAAATGGGAAAATTGACATAGCCAGAGGCATGTATTTTTGTGGGAAGAAAATTTATTTAAGAAGAAACAGCAGCTCTTACTGCTTAATTTAAACTGAGAAAACTGTGGAAAATCAACTGCTATGGAAAATTAATAAAACATTTCCAGCTGCAAACAGTGACTAATTGTACAAGATGAAGACTGCTCGGAATTAATAACTTGCAGTCTTCTGTGTGAAGAACCCCCCACCACTTCAATTTACTGGGAGATTAAATTACTTCTAAGTTTGCCATATTAAAACAGAACATGAATAAAATGTTAGTGAACGCACATCTATTATTTACTGTCTGTGATATGGATATAATTATTTCCAAACAACTACAATGTGACGTGACCAGTAATATTTAAATGACTTTTTTTTTTTTTTTGAGAATTTTTATAAGAGTTTGAGCCAAACTGACAACATATTCCAGGGAGCAAGCTCTCAAATACTCTAAATGATTATTTCACCAAGAGAATCTACTGTAGCATTTTCTGCCTGAAGGGGAAAAAAAATCTTTTTTAAAGTAATAAAATGATGCCTAGTGGACTTCTAAAGATTGTACGTCCTTGCCCTAATAGACCGAAACCTGCTCCATGTCCGAGCTCATATTTCTCCCTCTCTGCATCAGATATTGCTTTGAGGAAGCATATGCAACAGAAAATCTTGGCAACTCACTCATGAGCCCTGATCTTAAATGGAAGCTGATCCTATAGCCCAGAGGAAACCAACGTAGATGCTCACAGGCTTCTCTGGTACCTGGTGTGACCATGAACCCATGTGCCTAACAGAATAGATTCCTTTATGGGAGGCAGAAGGGAAGGCCAGAACAATTTGTCATTCACAAGGGACATACATTGGCACAGGCCCGGTTAACATCACTGGCATAGCTTCCAAGTTTGCTCAAGACATTGCATTTCCTTGTAGGCCTTGATTTTCTCAGTGATAAAATGAAGATGAAATAATACATTTTGTCCCTTTCTTCTCTGTCAGGACTGGATTTTCTTGCCCCCAAAGAGCCACCAAGAGTCTGTCAACTTTCCTAGTGCATTCAGACTTTGAGATCCTGTGAAATAAGACACTACAAGGGACACCATTCAATGACCAGCAGAGATTTGTTCAAGTGAGAAGGGTAGAGAAAAACATTCAGAAAACCAAGAGTTCTATTTTTGTGGAGTGGTGGGATGTTTTTAGATTTGTTTGGTTTTTGTTTGTTTTTCAAATTTTAGAGATCAGAAAATAATTCAAGAAACGAAGAGGAATGAGCCAATTTGATGTGTGTGTTGAGGGGACTATCAAAAGATGGAGATTTTTTTTCTCAGAGAGGCACTGCCTTTCGGCTGTTTATCCTTTAATACTCACACAGAGGGGTACATTCAGCCTCTTGCTATTTGATATTGCTGGCAGGAAGGTCCGAGTATTGGCCTGGGGAGAATAAAGGCATGTTGTTTAGAAATGCAAAGGCTTAACCTGAAGCATAACTAGTTTGGGGTTTACCACAGAAGTTATCTGGACATATCATTTGATTTCCAGGTTTTAAATGTAATTCTAAACAAGATCTGGCTGCACAGCCCTCAGTTGTGTGACATAGAGAGACTTTATCTGCCACCAGATGCCATTCAGGCTTAATGCTGTAGGAGTGAATTGTATAAATTTGGGCATTCTTTGAGGCTGGAAAGCATTATGGACTCTCAGAGGAGGAGAGTTGAGGCCTACGTCTTCCTTCCCATTGCTCATACAAGACACTTTTGAGGTTGTTCTTCTCTACTTGAGTTTATTTTGGCTTTCCTTTCTTTGTTTTTTTTAGAAACACTCAAGACTTGTTTTAGAAGGCTGAGTCTTATCTATAGGCTGGGTGGGCAGCTGCAGATACCATTGGATTTGAGGAGTCATGGGGGAAGGGTCCTTGACCTGGGGAAGCCTAGCCTCCCTGCTGACAGATGGGAAGCAAATACTCCCAAGAGTAGCGATGAATTGATTTGTACTTCTGCTAGTGACCACTATTAAGCAGGACTTGAAAGCATGGATCACTACATCCTGAAGGGGAAGTGTCGGTAGGGAAGGCCCTGGAAACGGAGAAGAGAGACACGGGACACAAGAGTCAGGCTTCCTGGTCCTGGATTGGCTCCTACCCTTTATACGTGGCAGACTGACCTGTGCTTTTCCTTCACGCATCATTTCGCATATGGTGATTGTCCCAATCTTAAAACAGGACATTTAAAAAACAAATTTCCCCTAAGGAGCTCTCTATACTCAGTGTTTCCAACTCTTGTTTTCCTTGAACTCATTTCAGTCAGATACTCATTCCTGCTGCTCCTTCAGAACTGCCTTTGTCAAGGTCACCATGACCTTCACATTGCGAAATCCAGTGGTCAACTCCCAGTCCTCATGTTATTTGACTAGTAAGAACATCTAATCCATTGATCTTGCTTTCCTCCTTGGAACACTTTTTGTCCTTGGCTACCAGGAGGCCACACTTATTTTCCTTCTACTCCCTGACCATCCCTCGGTCTACTTTTCATGGTTTGTCTCCCATCCTAAATGGCACTTAGTACCACCTCATATACAACATATTTTACTTATTTGCTTCTCATCTTCCTCTACAACTAGACTGTAACCTCTCTGGGCAGGAACTCACATCTTTTTCAAGTCCTGATACATGGTAGGCATTTATTAAATATTGATATAATGTTGAAGGAATAAAATGATTTAGAATACTCCAATTAAATCAATTTAGGGATGCCCTTTATTGCAGGGTATGTGAAATTGCTACAGTAGAATCATATCTTACATAAGGATTAGGCTCTAAAGTCAGTATCTGAGGAGAAAAATCTGAGTCAAAAATCTACCCTTAAAAATCTCTTGAAAGGGGCCATGTTGGATCCCAACATACCTATTTCTGAATAAGCTCAACCCCACCGGTCTATTAGGATTGGAACAAGGATTGCTCTTTCTTTGGTTGAACATCAGATGAAGCTGTTGGGTTGAGTATAGGAACAATGATGTACAAAAATGCATACTTTAAACACAAGCATCTCACATTTGGGACAGAAAGGTACGCACATGGAGGGGCAGATGGCAGCCACAGCCAAGTGGATTCCTGGCTTCAGTCTCCTGGTCACACATGCTCCAGGGCTTATGCACATTGAGTCGCATGGTAAGGGAAAACACCAGTGTCTTTTAAATGATTTCTCTCTGAGTTCTTAGAGTTGAATTTGCCTGTATTAAATTGCACATATAGACATTTCTACTATAGGAAGACTTTCTCAGCTCAGGCTAGACGCTAGAATCATCTCTAAAACTTGAAAACTATTGAAGACCCAACTCCAGACTTACTCAATCAGAATCTCCAGGGACAGAACCCAAGTCTGTTTATTTTTAAAAGCTTCATAGCAGAGTCTGATGCGTAGGCAGGTTTGAGAATCAATGCTAGGGTACTTGATTCTGTTTTGCATTATCACAAGTGGGTTTTACATCATCTGATTTTAATGATTTCTGAGCTCATCCTATGTACAAATGCATTGTTCTTTTAGGAAACCTAGTTTAAATTCTTGCTGTGCATTACTGTGGGGTCCAGGTAGCATCACTGGGAAAAATTATAAGCATCCCCTTCCTTTTAGCGTCCTTCTAGGGTCCTTCTCCATGATGTCCCTCATAACCCCTATTGCACCAGTTCTTGGTGACTGTCAATAGGCAGGGAGAGTTCACTAGAGCAATGTATATTTCAGAAACATCTGCTTGGGCAAAACCCTGAACATTTCCTTCCCCTCCTCTTCTAATTCCTACTTGCCTTTTCCATTTCCTTTCAGCTAGTTATAAATTAGTGTCATAAGCCAACTCTATTATGGGAGGAATTGTGTCCCTCTAAAATTCATAGGTTGAATACCTAACCCTAGTAATTTAAAATGTGATTATATTTGGAGATAAGCCTTTAAAGAAGTGATTAAGTTAAACTGAAGCTCTTAAGGTTGACCCTAATCCAATCCGACTGGTGTCCTTTATGAGAAGAGGAAATTTGGACACAGAGACACCAGAATGAAGCATGCACTTGTCAAGATGTTAAGTACTGATAAAGCAAATATTACTCAAGTATTTGTCTCTGTAAGTTATATTAAGATGGAACATAAGTCAGAGACTTTGGCCTCAAGAAGCTTGTCTTGTACTTGCAGAGGCACTGGCATTTTTAGGGGTTATTCTGGTTACTATCCATTTCCCATTATGGATCCGCCTCCCATCCCACACTGCCCTGCTCCGTGTCCGCGGCTGCTGATCCAGTGGGTTGTATCACCTGGGCTCTTACCCTCTGGCTTCCAGGTGGATTTGGCCAGTGGAAATTAACAGCAGGAGATTGGATGTGGAAAAGAGAGGTATACTATTTATTTCAACTCCTGTCCGTGAAGGGCCAGGTTTTGTCAATGCCCAGGTTCTTCCATGGCTAGATCTTTCTCTAGGTTCTAACATCTCCACTTCTCTCCTTGTCCCTTCAGATAGGAGGTCATGGCTTCCTGCTACTCCTAGTCCCCAGGTGCCCCTTCCTCTTCTCAATTTCCTCAACCCTACCCACACCTCTATAGAGAATCCCTTAATTAAGCTCTTTTCAATTATACCTCTTTCTGCTGTTTGTTTTCCATCAGAACTTTGAATGATACAGAGAGGTAGCGTACTATGGTGAGAAACAATTTGGTGTCAGACAGCCATGAATTTGGGCATCAACCCCACCCGTAAACAGTTGTGTGACTCTGTGCAAGTTTCATGATCTTGCTGAGCCTCAGTTTCCCCTTTATAAAGTGGGGATAATAACACTTTTCTCACAGGGTTGCTGAGAAGATTAAATAAGATAATGTATAGTGCCTGGCAGCTAGCAGGTGCTCAACAATAGAGAAGTATTGATAGATGTAGTAGTTGGTTTTATTTTACAAGATATTCTTAGAAATACAAAGCTTAACCCTAAAGGAATATTCTTGGAAATACAAAGCTTAACCCTAAAGGAATGACCTTCTCATGAGAAAGTTTCAGGTACCACTGCAATTTCAAAGAGAAGATGGAGGCCCTGATGGGAAGAACTCTAAGATAGTCATCCCAAATGTCCCAGCCCATGGTATACACACCTCTTCTCCCAGTTATATTCAATAAAACACTAATATAGGTATTTTGAAGGGATTTTGCAGATGTAATTAAGGTCCCACATCAGTTGGCTTTAAGACAGACATTATCCAAGTGGGCCTGATCTAATCACAGGCGCCCTTTAAAAGCAGATAGCTGGTCACAGAGTGGGAAGGCAGAAAGATATACTCTAGTTGACCTGGAAGGAAGAAAAGCATCCAGGATGTGAACTGACTGGGAGGGCCACATGGCAAAGAACTGCCGGCAGCCTCTGGGTGCTAGCCACCAGCTAGCAGGAAAACGGGGGAAAAAAGACCTCAGTTCTACAACCACAAAGAATGGATTCTGTCCACAAATGGACCTTAGGCCTGAGATGAGAACTGTGGCCTCAGCTGACACTTTGATTTCAGACTGGTGGACCCTGACCTGCAGAAACTGTGAGATAATTAATTTGTATTGCTTTAAACACAAGTTTGTGGTAATTGTTTCACAGCACTAGAAAACTAATTTATTCCCAACCACTATGCCAGCAAGTTCCTCTCCTGACTGTAAAGAAGCGGCGTTCTGGTTCCAACCCAGTCACTGAATTGCTCCATGTCATGACTTTCTCATCAGCCAATGACCCACGCTCTCCCTGCACTTCCAGCTCACTTATCTTAAGTGTTCATCCTCCAGGAACAAGATTTCAAACAATGTTAAATAATAATAACCACACATAAGCTTCTACCCGTGCTGGGGAAAAAAATCGTTCGCACAGTTTTCGCCAAAGGGAATAAACAAGTGAAGAGGAACGATGTGAAAGAAGAGTGTCTGACGTGAAGTGACATTTTTAGTAGGCTCACTTAGTTTCTTTTTTTCTTTTTCTTTTTTTTTTAAAGATTTTTATTGGAATTGGGGGAATGGGAACAGTGCTGGGGAATTGGGGGAAGGGGAACAGACAAGTTGCTGTCGTCTTGGTCTTCAGTCTAGTTGTGGAGGACGTTGCTTCACTGGCCCAAGTTGGCACCATCATTGCGCTCTTCTCTGGCGAGGCAGATCAGTCGCCGGCTTCTGGACNTCACGCTGGCTGCTGGCTACATACAGTAGCCCATGGCAACCCACTGCCACAGGGACTGCAGCCTACGCCGTCGCCGGCGACTCACCGCAGCCCAGCTCCAGGTTGAGCTGTTGTTCAGCATCTTAGCTGTAGAGGACAGTGTCACTGGCCCTCATATGTGGGATCCGAACCGGGGCCCTCTGGCATCCCAAGCCAGTTCTTAACCATCGTGCCACTCGGCCGGCCCAGGCTCAGTTAGTTTCAAAAGTGATCATGGAAGGCTTTGGAAAGTTTCACAGTTCAAGATAGAAAAAGGAAGGCTTTCCAAAAGGTGAATATATTGGCACATAAGTTCTTGCCTGTACAACCTATTTTGTTAAGCTACTGTGCTCTTTCTTGTAGCCATAATGCAAACACCTAAAAATCTTAAACAAGTGAAATAAAGCCCATAGGGAACTTTGTTTAAGTAGTAAGGGTGTGCCTGAAAACAAAAAGGTCTTTGAATAACTGTCTTGGTAAAGCAGAGCAGATAGTAGCCCTCAGGAATCAAGTCTACTGTTTAAGGAACTTTTTAAAAGTCTGTGTTTATAAGGGATTATAAGCTATAAAAGAAAAATCTTATTTTGGTGGCATATATAAATTCATTTATCTATTATATATGTTCGATATTTTTTTCTTTTTCTAGTAAGGCACATTTTTGAGGAACTTCAAGTACATTTTCATGGCTTGCATAGATTTTTAAAACAGTTCTTATGAACATCTAAGGGAACCTAAATTCTTTCCTGATTCCTTATTGTTTCTCTGTACTATGGAATAATGTACAGAATTGAGCTTTGCAGTATGGTGCTGTGGTCTTTATTCTATCATGGGGGCTAATTATTACCATTGATCATTATAAGATAAACCACAAATACATCAGTAATGTCAAAAATCTAAGCAGCTAATATAGCGTACATGCTTGGATAGGGATATATTCTTGCCAAGATATCTTTACATTTCAGTAATTGTGTCATATTAATTGCATGGCCCTTTCACAAAACCTTGGGGAAAAAAAATCACCAAAAACTTTTCCTCTTGATATCAGATTAGAACTGATTGCATAATTACATTACCTGGATAATTAAATACAAACTTTGTAGCCTCGGAACTGTATAATATTGTGGTTTCATTTTCTAATAGAATTACCCTGCCTTTGGTGTAGAATTCTTGCTAAGCAATGGAGATCTAATTACTTAGTGACATGACATTAACTCCCCAGGGACCTCTCCTTGGAGAAAAGGCTCAGATTAAAAATGATTCAGGGAGATTCTTTCTCATTTCATTACTGGGATCCAAATCAGAGGAATTGGAAATGTTAGATCTATCAGGCTTTTTTCTCTCTCATCCAGGGGGCAGATGAAGAATGTTCACTAGACATTGTTTTTCGGGGTTGGTTAGGTTCAATTTAGATAACAAAGAACCATTTCTGGATGTAATACACCATTGGGATGAGTCACTCTGCCAGCCCCTGAAAGACACGTCATTACTGTCAGCTCACAGACCCTATGGTGATCTGAGGATACACTTGTTTGCCAAGGAATAGAGCGATAACATGGCTGTGCTCCTGACAGAATAATTACCTCATATCAAAAATTATTTTAGGCAGAACTAAAGCAGAAATATCGTCAAGTGAGGAGTTCCTTCAAATAACTGAAAAAAACTCTGTAGGATTTGAAGGCCATCGTCATTGGGTTTGATAAACCTTGCAGCCACTTTTGCAGATCAGAGCCCAAATGTTTTCATAGTTGTTTAAACTTGTACAATCTTCAACTTTGTGAAAGTTTTTCAATCAGGTGTACAAAGAAACACCATCCATCGCCTCTAACGGAATGATTAGGTAGAGTCTAAATTTTCCAGGTTTGCAGTCTGTGGCAGTTTGTGTTCATAGGTCATGCATCTGTAGCCATCTGGAGGTCAGCTAAGTAGCTCCGCTGACCTTGTTTGGGCTTGTTCATATGTCTGGGGTTAGGCTGGCTGCAGGTTGATCTAGGCTGGTGTGACTGGGGTGAGTCAGCCCTTGTCTTATAGCAGGCTAGCTTTGGCATGCCCCCATGGTGATGGCAGACGTGCAAGGGAGAGCAAACCAATGCACAAGCCCATTTCAAGCCTCTGTTTGCATCCTGTCTACTAACACTGCATTGACCAAAGCAAGCTACATGGCTGAGCTCAGTGTCAAGGCACAAGGTGTTAACGTACAAGCTATCCTGTCCATGATGGAGAACAAAGATACATGACAAAGGAGGGATGAAAAATTGGGGCCACCATTGCTATTTACCACACAGTTCCATCAGCAACTATGAGATTTCTCTCTTGCTTAATCTGGAAAAGATCCCCTCTTTATTGTTAAACTGTTGATTAGATGACATTTAATCCTGGAGTAGCTATAAAGTGGGATGTTGTAGAAAAAAAGTATGTAGTGTCTTCATTATCTCTGACTCCTCTAGTCATTATTGAAATTGCTAATAGACTAATCTTGGATGCAATTCATATCTTACTTTTCTGTCTTTAATCAGAAGCATGATGCCCAGCAGTTCTCAACCTTTCACAGGGGTCGCCTAAGACCATCGGAAAACACATATTTTCGATGGTCTTAGGAACCGAGACACCACTCCTCTATCCGTCTCCAGGCCCACATGCAGATATGCCCACATACGAGTTCCCAGCGACCCCTGTGAAAGGGTCGTTTGACCCCAAAGGGGTCGTGACCCACAGGTTGAGAACCACTGCCTTAGATGTAACTGTCTTAGTCTGCTCAGGGTAGCCCTCTTGTGTCTCTTCTAGAGGACACTAATCTCATCATGAGGGTCCCACCCTCATGTCCTCATCAAACCCTAATCACCTCCCAAAGGTTCCATTTCCAGACATTCCCACGTCAAGGTTTAGGGCTTCAACATAAGAATATTGGGGTGACACAATGCAGTCTATAGCGATAGTTACTACCCAAATAGATTCCTCACTATGTAAGGGAGCTCCATGAAAGTGGTATGCCTACTGCTGAAAGTGAGATGTGGATTGTAATGGAAGTGGGGTGAGGGGTGAATTGGGGTGGGTGGGTTGTAAATATAGGAAGGAGCTGTTGGGGTGCATCACTTGTGAGAGCTTATTCCTGTGAGCTGGGCTTCAGACTTCACATTACCCTCTCTCTGATACAGCGCCCATCCAGAGGTGACTTCTCATCTCTAGGTGATTATCTAGGATTTCGTGAAACAAACACTACATTTCCCTGATGACCCCAGAGAGACCACACTTGTGGTAGTGATGGTGGTGGACCCCAACCTTACCTCTAATAGGCAAGTGTATTTACATTTCCACAAAGACCCCAGACATTGTTATCTGATGAGAACCTCAGAAAAATGAGACATAGTTTATACTGCAATTGAAAGCTGATTAAGATAACAATTGTTCATTTTCATTTGCATTAAGCATGAGTTTCTTGTTTTTGAAGTCTTTTTTTCTATGTGCAGAAGATAACTTTAGTTTTAAAACAACAATATTGGACATGCTAACATTACAAATTCAAAAACCTAGCTCTTCCATAGCTTTTAGGTTTAGCTTACAATTTTTATTCTACTTATTAGTCTAGCAAATTTTGAACAGTCACTTTTTAAGTTGGCCTTTGAATATACTTGTTTGATTAATAAAACTAATTATCTTAGAATACCTTCAATTACATTTATTAATTTATATACACTTGATTTCCTCTTAAAGTCCTTTAATTGATTGACCAATCTTCCAAAGTACTCAAATTATTCTTATAAATGCAAAAAATGAAACATATATGGTGATTCTTAAGCTCTCTTAAATAGTGCAATGCTACTTAACAGCCTTAGATTTCAACTTAAAATCACAAGTTTAAATCAATTACTGAATTAAAATGTGGATCACACATTTTAATGCTGGAATTATAAAGCTGATCAATTATTCTTATAGGACAGATTTTCAAATATTACAAGTAGTAATATATATCAAATATCCATGGATTGATTTCTACTCAAACGTATTGAAACTACAAGTCTGAGTCTCTTAACATGTTACATTCTGCCTTCCCAGAATTGAAAGACTTGAGTTATCGCAAACTGTGTCGAGGACTGAGATTACTTAGACTAGGGTTCCAGGTAAGATGAGATTGGATTCTTGTCTGCAATCCTGATGGAATATGCCACCCCTGCTTCATAGTTATATTTACGCCCCTCTAAATGGGTGTTTCCAGATAGGGCATTGCCCTGGGTGCAAGTTATATATGATCTAATTCTTCTGTAATCACAGAGTCGAAACATTCCCACCCCTGCCCAGGAAGATCACTAGATTATATTTGACCTATTTTGGGCACTTTAATAGATATAACCATCTTTTCTCCCTAATTCTAAAGACCTTTGAACTTACCAGAAATGTACATTCTTTCCATATACTTTTTATGTCTTATGACCACACAACATTTTTTGGGCATAAAATAAAACCCAATTCAACTGTGGAGATTTCTCATGGCTTTGTTTGACTATTTTGGTCACAACTTTCAAGACCATTCTAATTACACAGGTGTTTTTTCAGAAGGTCAAAGTCCAAATGCTATCGGGTGGGGGGTGGGTGGGGGGGTTCTTCATTTCAAATCACGAATGGCATCTTCCAGATGCTGCATTTTTATTTGCTGCACAGAAGCTCACAATGTGATTTGAAGTTTTATGAATTATTTAAATGAAAATGACAAATGTTTCCAAAACCTAATTTAAATTTTGTATATTGACAGACATGTCAGTGCTTTGGAAGCAAACATTGACTACTTCTAAATATTAAAATTTTCCTATCTGTGTCTTGTCTCCTCAAGTAGATTGGAAGGAAGCTCCTTAGGAGACACACCTGGTCATACATTTATTAGCTGGTGAATACTAATGGGCTAGATAATGAAGTCTAGCTATTTCATGAGGACCTGTATTCTTGTCTCATAATAAAGGAAGAATATCTTTGTTCTTTAACTCAGATGCTCAATCCTGTAATAAGAGAATGAATTCTTTGGACAAAGATGCTACCTAGCCTGTAAAATTTACTTAGAATCCTTAAATGGAGGACCAAGGACATATTCTCAGGGGCAACTGCATTCTTTATAAAAAGTTTTTGACTTTATATGTAAGACAATCTTTAAAAAATCGTATTATGGATCATCTGGATGACAACACATGAAGTCCAGCTGTGCAATTTCAGCACCAGAACCTGTGATTGTTTGTAGTATTATTGGATCCCAATGGTACTTGTACTCTTTCAGGCTAACAAGTAAAGGGTGCAGGCAAACTCAATACATAAACCACACATTAGATTTTTACAATGTTATCCAAAAAATGAAACAGAGCAAATGTTACAGTTGAAAAGATCATTATAATAAGAATTCAAAAAATAGTAAACAAATAAGGATCAATTTGATCTGAAAACACTTTCCAGGAATCAGATAATTATATCGGCATCTGCAACTCAAAAGAAGCGGGGAGAGGAGCAGGCAGCAGCATACCCATATCCTACATGGTAATTCAATTTCAAGAAAACATTGTCACATTAATTTAATGTTGTTAACTTGAGTTTTACTGGTTTTGCAATTTGTTTGTAATTAGTGCACTTACTTTGGTTTTACAATTGAAGAAGAACTGCAACATAAGGAGTTCATATCTAGGTTTATGTTCACACATATTTAAGGAACCCTATTACAAACATAACAAGTCAATATCTGGGCATCAGTGGGAGGTCTTGGGTTTTTTGTTTTCCTTTTAAAGGTATTTGTATAAGACTCAAGTTTGAGAAACTGATGCAACACTTACATAGTATTCTAAGGGTAATTTGAGTATAGTAATTGATAAACATATAAATTATATATACATGTGCATGTGAACACATATACACATCTATCTATATTACCAAAAAAAATGCTTTGAACTCCTAGAAGATGAGCTATGTTTACACATGTACTATTACAATAAAAGTTATAACGTTGCATCAGGGTATTAAGAATACAGCCCAATGTGGCTAATGCTGACCCAGGACTGTAAGTCTGTGCAGTGAGGTATATTAATTCCTCTCCTGGAGTGGAGTTCTCTTTAACCCATTAGTATACCTTGCTTCTTGTTTGCATTTCTGTCTTGGGGTTTTCATGCCAAGTGCCAGCACCAGAATGGAGAGTTCAGTCTGTCTGCTCTGCCGGAGGGATCTAAACAGCCCATCCTGTTTCACCTGCTCATTGTCACTGTCACCGTTCCATGTGAGGAATGGGAACCGAGGAGGTGCCTGAACATGAGTGTCATTTGATCGTGGCCTGTGCCTCGTCTTTAAAAACAAACAACAAAAATCAATCTCTACCTGATCCTCTTAACCTGAAGTTCTTGCCCTGGGGAGGACTCCCGGGGCTGGGAGGAAAAAAAGAGAAGACTAAAAAAGCCTCCTGTACAGAGGAGAGCAAATTGAAAGTCACAGAGGGGTATGGCTCAAGGCAGTTTGTAAATCCACTTCCTTTATCATAACAAGAACAAATCCCACCTTTGAAGTTTTTTTTTTTTTCCTTGTTACAAGGGGAATGTCTTTTGTTTAATCCATTTTAGCCCTTAATACGTGACCTGGATCAATCCTGTTGGTTAGATTACACAACTTTCATGCTGATTTTAAACTGGCCTGGGTGTGGAGAGGGAGGGTGCCAGGCTGTGCCTCATTGGTTTGAAAATCTCAAGAATAATCAACATCTATACCCAGACCACCTTTGTTTTGAAAAACAAACCATCCTTTTATACTAAACTGAGTAATCATAATGAGCATTGTTAAACAGGTTTTGTTGTGTTCTCTAAATGCTGTATTTTCAGTGGTCCTTTAAAACCGTATTCACTTATTCACAGCGGCATAAGAAACAGTGATGTTCATCAGGTGGTGCATAATGTTTCCAGTTAAACTTCAAGGATCTCCTTCTCCCCTAGTCTCCACATCAACTGTGGGTGCAGTTTTGAGCAGCAGGGGACACTTAGCTTCTCCGTCCCTAGCCTCAGTGTCATATCTCTTAGGGAATCTGATTATTGAATAAGAAAAAAAAGAAAAAAGCAAGACTTTTTATAAAATGTAGCCTATTTCTTCAATTTCTAAAGAGCTTTTAGCTCCATTCCATACAAGGATTCTCAAAGCCAGCAACAAACAAAGGTGAGACCTCAGAGTAAATCTCAAAAGGGCCAGTTACTAATTTGGTATTTTCCTAGGCAAGTGGCTATTAACTGGCTCTTAACAATGCCCATTGCCTGGCACATCACTTCAGATTGCCTGAGGCTGAGAAGCCTTCCCAGGAAACCAAATGGCTGAGTGGGGAGGAGGAGGTGGAGCAGGCTGCAATGATAGTGGGACTTTCACTTACTCTCTTGTCCTGAAGGAGTTCCAGACTTCCCAACTAAGTCCCACCAGCCTGGCCTGTCTCTGAAAAAGTCAGCCACTTAGCAATGATCAGAAAATGGCCCCGGCGGCACAGTGTGGAGCAGCCCTGGCTCACCCGTTCCCCGTTGCTGGGTGAGAGGTGCCAGTGGGACATCAGCTGCCACTGCCACTACTGCAGGGTGCTGTCTATGCGGAGGAGGAGGAGGAGGGGCTTGAGCTCAGTGACACACTGACAAGCGCACAAGTAAAGGATAAAGTGTTTTGTGAAACAAATCTTCAATCAAATACAGTATTTTGATGCTTGGCAGCTAGACTCCTTTCCCTTCACTATGCCAGCAGCAACTGTGGATCATAGCCAAAGAATGTGTGAAGCTGGGGCTTGCAACCTGGATGAAGACGTGAAGAAAAAAATCATCAAGTTATCCAAAAATATAATGATGTTGCTATGGACACTGAGTTTTCAGGTGTGGTTGCAAGGCCTATTGGCAAATCAGAAGCAACGCTGATAGTAAGTACTAACTATTGCAATGTAATGTAGACTTGCTAACGGTAGTTCAGCTAGGACAGAGATTTATGAGTGAGCAAGGAAAAGACCCTCCAGGAACTTCCAACTTGGCAGTTTAATTTTAAATTTAATTTGAGGGAGGATATGTATGCCCAGGTCTCGATAGAGCTACCAAGAACATTTGGTATCCAGTTTAAAAAACATGAGGAAGGAATTGAGACCCAGTACTTTGCAGAACTTCCTATGACATTAGGAGTGGCTCTCTGTGAAGGGTCAAGTGGTTATCATTTCATAGTGATTATGACTTTGGCTACTTAATCACATCCTGACCAACTCGAACCTTGCTTCTTCTTTGAGAACCTTCGACTGTTTTTTCCTGTCGTTTATGATGTGAAGTACCTTATGAAGAGCTGTAAAAATCACACAGGTGGTTCACAAGAAGTTGCTGAATAGTTAGAGATGAAACAGGTAGGACCACAGCATCAGGCAGGATCTGATTCATGGCTTACAGAAATGGCCTTTTTCAAAATGAGAGAAGTATGAAGACATCAGTGCCTTTTTCTCAGCTGGTTGTGTGGTTGAGAACATCAAATGCCTTACATAAAATTTTTTGGGCAATAAGTATTTATCAAGTGATGATATAATTAGAGATACCATATAAGTTGCATCTACCACACTTGAATGAAAGTATTCAAAAGTAAGTCATCTTGAAATATAGTTCAGAAGGAAATAAAGTTCTTTGTAGACTAAAACAATTTTAAATTCAAGCTACCTTAGAAATCATGTAGTTCCAACCATATTATTAAGTGAGAAAACTGAGGCCAGAGGCTAGTAACAATTATCCAAGGTCACATACATTACTAGTGGGAGAAAATAGGAGTTCTTTCCAGAGACCACATCACTGCTGCTTCTGCCAAGTCAATGAATCCATCCCTGTGTTGTTTCCTCTGGTGTTGTCTTAGACATTAAACTGCTGGTAAAAAATTTGCTCATGCCATTTTTCAATACTTTGAGGATTTTTAGTATAGGATTCATGTTTTTTAGTAGAATGAGTCTTACCAAGAGGTTTTTGAATTCTAAAGGGGTTAAATAAGTCCGAAGTAGTAGTTGAATGAAAAATCACCTTGGGCAGACCCTCCTTAAGTGGTAAAAGGCAGAGATAAATTCCTCAAACATAAAGAAGTTAGGTATGGAATAATGAAATTCAGTGAACCAGAGCCTACTTAGGTTAAGTGATATGCACAGATATGCCTCACTATAGGTAAGTGCAAAGAAAATTGAGCAAAACCGAAATAGAATGGATTTCTTGTTTACAAAAATGGTTTTCTTTTTGCAAAGTATTTACTGTAAAATTCTTTTGAGTATATTCTTAGACATAAAAGAATTGACTGAAAACTCTTCTGGAAATTTAAGTTTTTGTAGAAATTATTAATAATAGGAGGCATAATAGCTATTTTGCCAAGTGGTATTGATTCAGAAGCAATTTGGGCTGTCTATTCATGAAAGCAAATATTTTGTTTTGTACTCCTTTCCAGTGGTACATTAGAGAATTACAATAACCTTCTGGATGCTCAGCCTTGCATTAAAAAAAAAAAATGACCCAGTCAGTGTGGGTAAGGATGCACATTTGATACTTGGGTAAAACATGTGCCATTGACCACTGCAAGATGGCTGGCTCTGAATTCTTCATTTTGACTGTTATGCTTGCTGTGACAGTTGCCCCAAGCTTCCCCAGGGCAGAAACCATGTTAATTCATCTCTCCAGCCACAAGTCACTTCACCCAGCCTTGTAAAGTCACAAAAGAGGTTT
Source organism: Hipposideros armiger (assembly GCF_001890085.2). Classification (NCBI taxonomy): domain Eukaryota; kingdom Metazoa; phylum Chordata; class Mammalia; order Chiroptera; family Hipposideridae; genus Hipposideros; species Hipposideros armiger. The sequence continues at coordinate 5,138,060 of NW_017731355.1, forward strand.
ATGGGTAACTGAACGAAATGATTTTGAGAGAACATTGGGTGCCCCCCCCTTAGAAGGTGGAAATGTGATTATTGGTGACAAAACTGATATCAAGTAATGAATGTGGAACATGCCACTTTTTTTCTCATTAACAGTCAGAAGAGTGAAGTATTATTTCAGTTATGGTATTTAAGAACTGGAATTGCTTATCGGACAACCTATTAATTCATTTATTCCCACGATGTTTTCATCTGTTTCTTTTGTGCTGGCAGGTAGAATGCATGTTGCTTGCATAAGGTAGAAAACACATGAAATGATCCTCAGAGAGAAAGCAGAGCATCTTGTCCCACTCGCTTATGTCATGTGGATTCGATTTCAAAGCTACTGATATATCAGTTTGTCTTAATGTAAAAATGAATTTGGGTGCAGAAATGGACAAGTTGATTCTAAAGTTCATATTGAAATGCAAAGAACCCAGAATAGCTAAAACAACTTTGAAAAAGCAGAACAAAGAAGACGCACACTTCCTGATTTCAAAACTGATCATGAAGCTAAGCTACCAACACAGTATGGTGCCGGCGTGAAGAGAGACATAGACACTGTGATGGCTGGTTTTATGTGTCAGCTTGCAAGGCTATGGTCAAACACTAATCTAGGTTTTGCTGTGAAGGTATTTTGTTAATGAGACTGAAGTCTGTAATCGATTTACTTTAAGAGAGGAAGATTATCCTAGGTAATCTGGGTGGGCCTGGTTTAATCAGTTGAAAGGTCTTAAGAGCAAAGGCAGGCTTTCCTGAAGAAATTCTGCCTGTGGATAGCAGCTTCAGCTTGCATCTGACGGTTTCAGCCTGCTCTCCCCAACAGTCTGCTCTGTGGATTTCGGACTTGACACAATCACATAAGCCAATTCTTTGCAATAAATCGATTGATCGATCTATCTATTGATCTTAATCTATCTCTGTACATATGTATGTATGTATATGTGTGTATATGTACATATATATTTATAACTATGTCTATAGATATCTCTCCTGCTATTAATAGTTGTTTCCCTGGGCCGGCCGAGTGGCGCGATGGTTAAGAACTCGCTTGGGATGCCAGAGGGCCCCAGTTCGGATCCCACATATGAGGGCCAGTGACACTGCCCTCCACAGCTAAGATGCTGAACAACAGCTCAACCTGGAGCTGGGCTGCCATGAGTCGCCGGCGACGGCGTGGGCTGCAGTCCCTGTGGCAGTGGATTGCCATGGGCTACCGTGTGTGGCCAGCAGCCAGCGTGAGCGGCCAGCAGCCGCAGTGAGCGGCCGTCCAGAAGCCGGCGACTGATCTGCCTCTCCCGAGAAGAGCGCAATGATGGTGCCAACTTGGGCCAGTGAAGCAACATCCTCCACAACTAGATTGAAGAACAAAACGACAGCAACTTGTCTGTTCCCCTTCCCCCAATTCCCCAGCGCTGTTCCCATCCCCCCAATTCCCCAATAAAAATCTTTAAAAAAAAATAGTTGTTTCCCTGACTGATACATAGATTAACAGAATAGAGTGTCCAGGAATAAATCCTTACATTCTTACATTTATGGTCCATTGATTTTTGGCAAAAGATTCAATGAAAAAGAATAGTCTTCAACAAATGGCGTTGGGACAACTATATCCACATGCAGAAGAAAAAAACTGCACCCCTACCTCATGCAGAAAAATTAACTCAAAATGAATCAAAGACCTAAATGTAAAAGGTAAAACTATAAAACTCTTAGAAAAAAACATAGGTGTAAATTTTGTGACCTTGGATTAGGCAATGGTTTCTTAGATCTGACATCAAGAACACAAACAACAAAAGAAAACAATAGATAAACTGACCTACATCAAAATTAAAAACAGCTGTTTCAAAGGACATCTTGAAGAAAGTGAAAAGACAGCACATAGAATGGGAGAATATATTTATAGATCATATCTAATGAAGGTCTAGTGCTCAGAAAATGTAAAGAATAATTGCAACTCAACAATAAACAAATAATTACCCAATTTAAAAATGCAAAAGATTTGAATAGACATTTCTCAAAAAAAAAGGTATTCAGATAAACACACGAAAAGATACTCAACATTATTAGTCATTAGGGGAAATGCAAGTCGGAACCTCAATGAAATACCCTTCACACTGACTAGAATGGCTTAAAAAAAACCAAAAACAATAACAAGCCTTGGTGAGGATGTAAAGAAACTATTACAGAATCCTCAGGCATTGCTGATGGGAATGTAAAATGTAGCAGCCGCTTTGAAAACAGCCAGGCATTTCCACAAAGGTAAAACAGAGTTAGCGCAGGACCCAGAAATTCTACTCCTAGGTATCTACCCAAGGTGAACTGAAAACATGTCCACACAAAAACTTGTACACAAATGTTCTTAGTAATGGTAGTCATAATCACCCAAAAGTGGAAACAATGTAAATATTTATCAAATGATAAATGAATAAGCAAATGTGGCACAGCCATACAATGGAATGTTATTCAGCTATAAAAAGGAATGAAATACTGAAACATGCTACAACGTGAATGAACCTTGAAATGATTATGCTAAGAGAAGCCAGACATGAAAGGCTCCATAATTATATGGTTCCATTTATATGAAATGTCCAGAATAGGCAAATCCATAGAAACAGGAAGGAGATAGTGGTTTTCAGGGACTTGTGGGGGAGTATGAGGAGTGATAGCTAATGGGCATGGGGGTTTTCTTTTTGGGGTGATGAAAATATTCTGGAATTAGAGTGATAATGGTTGTATAACTCAGAATATACTAAAATCCACTGATTTTTACACTGCAGAGGGTGAATTTTGTGGTATGAGTTATAGCTCAATGACAGAATGAATGGGGGGATAATTATAAATTCTTTTATATACATTTAGAATACATATAACCTTACTATAATTAGGTCTTCATGCTTCTGTCAAGATTGACATGTAAAACATGCAGCAGTTCCTATGGGGGATATCCTATGACTTTTCCTTTAATCAAGGGATAAAATTATCATTAATTTTTTTTTTGTTTTTTGACATAGAGCTATCTAGATACATACAAGATACAGAGCTACGAATTTCTCAGCTTTCTTGAGGGATACAGAAATCTTTGGCTCTAGAACAGTGAAATCATCTGCATATAAGAGAACTTTGACCTGATGAAAGTATACAGTTGAAGACCCGAGATGCCTTCGCTAATACTTTTTTGAGCATGTACCATGTGCTGAACACTTTACATATGCTATGTCATTTAATATGCAAAACGACCCTCTGAAGCTCTTATCACATTCTACCACTGAGCAAACGGAAGGCCGACGAGGTTAGTTCACAGACTCATGTTGCTCTTTAGTGGACTGTGACAATGGCTGAGCCAAGGTTCCAATCTCCAAAGCTCAGGCTGTTTTTCCAGTGAGGCACTGCCTTCCCAGAGACAGCCGTTTCATCCCACCACATACATTTGGAGAGCTGGCATCGATGAAGGGACAGTAGAGTGCCTGCTGGTATGAGAAGCCAGCAGACAAAGGTCAAAACGCCAGACAGGACCCTCTTCTCTGAGACAGAGCACCTCTCCCTTGAAAGGTGTGCTTTTACAACCCCAAATAATGAAGTTTTCTCTGTGTGCTTTATCCAGGAACACCATCTCTTAAGGAATTATAATGTGAGAAAACTCTTTGTTGCCGTTCTCACTGATTGTTGGTCTGTGTCAGGCTCGGGGCTCAGTCTTGGGGGTATGAATATGAGTATGACATACATGAATTAGACTTCTCAAGGGACCCGTTCTGGTGGTGAAGGAAGATAAGAAAAGAGATAGCTGCAATTCAATGTGATACATGCCAGGGTAGAGTTTGTTGGGGGAGCAGGGGTAGATATGTCTAATGCTGGGATGGGGGTCCAGGAAAAGTCACATGAAGATGATTTCAGTAAAATCTTATGTGTTCAGAAGAGGGAGGGAAGGAGAGGAAGCCATTTGAGGCTGGGGGAACATGTGCAAAGAGGATGGAGCCTATTGTATTTCTATCCCACACCAGCTAAAAACCGTTTTTGGCAGACGAAACCATTTGGACAGACAAAACAGGCTGTTGCGTCTGTCACTGCGAAGGGTTGTGACAGACAACGTTAGTTGTCTACCCAATAACTCCTCTCCTTTCTTACTAATGGAACCCCACTTTTGTTTGTGATAACAAACGACCTGGCTCTTGGAGATGAGTCATGGCTGGTCTAAATCAGTCATGACAATTGGCTTCCTCTTGGACGGACATTCATTTCTCCAGCTTCCCTTAGAACTTGGAGTAACTACATGTCCCAGTTCTGGCTCATGATAGGCAGTGGAAGAAAATTTTCTCCTTTACTGTAGAGAAGGCAGAAGTAGCTGGTACCACATGAACCAGCAAGCAAAAATGAAAAAGCTAACATGCTGAGAATGAGGGATAGAAAAGATAGAAATAGCCTCTGTCCTTGATGCATCTCGGAGAAGTTGTTACCAGAAAACCCGCCAATGTGGGACTTCTTATCATGCAATAAAATAATAAGCCATCATTACTGGGCTTGCTGTGAGTAGTAGTCAAAGCATTTCTAGATAACATAGAATACTGCCAAATAAAACAGAAGCAAAATTTTTATCCCGCCCTTTAAAAAAAAATCCCCCCATCAACTTAATTCAGTGCATGGAATTCATCTCTGACCACTACTGAGAAAGGCTGAATTCTGTGGGTGTTCTTCCTAATGTCCATTAATTTCCAACTTCATTTGCTCTGGGAAGTTCCAAGAAGAAAATGGCCATACTGCCTTGGCCGATTCACAATGCAGTACCCATGGAAGCCATCATATAGTATGTAGTCTCTGGAATCATTACAGATAGTAAATGACTGTGGTGGAGATGGCCCATGATCCTGGGGCCATGTACATGTCAGGTTGTAATTACTAGAAAGATTTCAGGATTTGTTCCTGGCAAAGGACCTTGTTTATCTTTGTCATTGGCATCATTGCTTCCATCACTGGGCCAAAAGCTTATTAGCCACTGGAAGTTGGCAGAGGCACACAGACCAGAGCAGCTGACTATGGCATGAAGAATTGATATTCTTGCGGTCTCAACAGTGTCTCCACTACAGCTTCCCATTGGCCATATTTGTGATGACTTACCTCTAACAAGTGGCAACTGACTATATTTACTCATCTGTGCCAAATCAGTCTCTAGCCCAAAAGACAGAAATAATTTAATAGACTTGGAAAGGCTATGAACATTTTTATCCATGTAACTGCTGTAAATCATAACACTGATAAGTTTCTTCTCCCACTTAGAAACCTCCTGTCTCTCTCTCTTTGCCTAACAAGTAAGTTCCATTCCCGTCACCTGATATTTAAGGTCCTCCTTGACCAAGACCAACCTTCCTTACAAATAGGTTTTCCCAATACTGGCATGTATTGACATTTTGGGCTGGATAAGTTTTGTTGTGGCAAGCTGTCCTGTGCATTGTAGGATATTTAGCAGCATCCGTGGCTTCTACCCACTAGATGCTAATAGCATACCCCCACTTAGTCGTGATAACCAAAAAGGTCTCCAGACATGACCAAATGTTTCCCCAGTAGCAAAATCTCCCTGGGTTGAGAAACACGACTTTAAAGCCTCATCACCTACTTTCATACTTATCCTGTACTCTTTACATATCCAATTATGTAAATTATCTCACTTCCTACCTTTGCTTACTCTGCCTCTTTGGTTTAGGATGCTGTCTTTCATCACCCAACTCCATCAATCTAAAATCCTACTCACCTCTTAAGGCCAAAGTCGTTGCTCCATGAAATAAAACGTTTCTTCCTACTGGAAGCTTTAAATGTGTGTCCTTTGAATTCTCCATAATATTTTGTTGCTACCTCTCATAACTTAATTCTCCATTTCCATTTGACTCCTCAAGTGTAGTAACTATTTTGCGGGTGCTCAACAAATAAGTGTTTGCCAAATGAAGAATATGAATGCATGTTTTGTGGTGGAAAATTTAGAAAGAGTAGAAGATAATGTTCTCTCTCCTTAGTGAAGGAGACCACAGGGGGCCCATTCTCATGATTTTTTTTTAGAGGGCAGCATCACTGGCCCTCATATGTGGGATCCGAACCGGGGCCCTCTGGGGTCCCAAGCCAGCCCCCAACCATCGCGCCACTCGGCTGGCCCTCTCATGCTGTTTGCATCCTTCTTATTGAGTTACTGGCACTATGTTATAATAGACCTGAGGATTCAACAGATCCTGCCTTACTTAAAGGAATTTAAGAAACAAGCAAGCTGACCGTGATTACTCCCTGCCCACAATACACATGGTGGGTACTCTAAGCCACTCTCATTGTTACTAAGTGACAAGAAAAGCTTAGGCCACGCCCCTCCTCCAGTGACTCTCTGGAAATCCATAGGTGCCAGCCTATCTGGCAAACCCCTGCTCCCACAGCCTTTAGCACTCACACATGAGGAGCTTTTTGGCCACAGTAAATCATACCAGCAGCAACAGTAAAAAAAGAAATAATTTTACCCGTCCAAGCCTGAACTTTTCCTCTATATGTCATTTCTCACCTCTAGAGACAGGGCAACCGGAAACTCATGGATTCCAGTACAGCCTTCCAGTTGTCATGGTGACCAACCCAATGTGGTTATGAGAACTGTCCTTAACAACCAACCACCCAACCAACCAACCAACCTCTGAAGTTCTTCACTGAATAGTTGGATCTCAGCCGTGAAATTCATTTTAAGTATTTCTACACTGCCACCTTGAGTTCACTGAGAATAGTGTGTTCTCTTTCCTCTTGTCATGGAACAAGCAGCTAGCTGTGTGATTAGTGAGTGTCTGTTCTCTGTGCCTCAAATGACAGGTGCTGCGTTTGGCTTAAGAAACAGAAACCTTGTCCTTATCACAGGACTTTAGTCATTCAAGCTATTCTGGCCGTGAGGTGAACCTGTCAACAGAAGCATTTGATGTCTTATTGCTTGATGGCATATCCTGGACAAACCATGTCACTTTCTTTAAAAGAAAAGCTCAGAAGTATAAGCTCAGAGTGAAATGGAATTACAAAAATAGTAAAATGAGAACCCTTTGCAGAATCTCTACTCCCATGAGACTGACCAGGATTCAAACTTGCAAAAGCAAAAATTAGAATAGTGACCAACAAATATATATTTGTGTGTGTAAAAGATGGATAAAATGTGATGTTGCTTAATTTCCCTCTGATTTCCCACACAATTCCATATCACTGGAGTTAAGTTTTTCATATTACATAATGAGATTTGCTTTTAGGCTGAATAGCGACTTTAAACAGGAAGCCTGTTTAACACTTGTTTGTAATCACTATTTGTAATCCTGAAATTTTTCCTCCTGGGCTTGTAGCTGATGGCTGGTTTGAAAACCTAGAGTATTTCTCCTCCCTCCACCCACTTTTTTGAGCGTGGGAGTGTTTTTTTAAATGTCTAGGACACTAATCATTAAAATGGATTAAGTTTGTCTTGAAAGGTGGTATAAAAGACACTGACTTTCTCATTCTAATTAGGTAATTTATTGCCCTCTAGTGGAGTGATAGGCTAAGTATTGATGGAAAACAAAGGCAGAATGAATTTGAATTCATTCACTCAATAATTCGCTACTCTGTGTCATGCAGAGTTCTAGGTTCTGTGATTATAGCAGCAAAAAGGTAAGTCAGGACCCTAACTTCAAGGAGCATACATTCTAATGGGGGAGACAGAAAATGAAAGCTTCAATTAGAAAAACCTCAGCGATAACTTGCTTTGCAGATAATTAAAATCAAGAGTGATTGAGTGGATACTTGAGGTTGGGGAGTTTAGAACGGCCTCCCGTTTTGCAGTTTGATCTGAATGTGAGGATAGCCAGCCACGTAAGGATCAGGAGACAGAGCACATGGGGCAGAAGAAAAGCTAGAGTGAGAATCTTAGGACAGAAATAAGCTTGGGTGTTTAAGGAACAGAAAGGTGGTCAGAGCGGCTGGAGCATGGCAGATGGAGAAAAGGGTATAGATGAAGGTGGGAATACAGGTCATGGCCAGATGATGTAAGGCCTTAAAAAACCAAAGGAAAGAAAATTGAAGGACATCTAGCAGGGGAATTACATAATTTGATTCACAGGCTTTAGAAACGCACTCCGGTTACTATGTGGAGCATAAATTGAAGGTAAGCAGAGGGAAAAGCTGGGAGACCAGGTAGAAGGCTGTTTTATTAATCCTCCATCAGAAATGATGGTGGCTTGTTCCAGTCTCGCACTGGTGGAAATGGACAAACTGACATATTTGGATATGTGTTAAAGGTAGAATCAACAGGACTTGTTGAATGGCATGGATGTAGGCGGTGAGGAAAAGTGAGGATAACACCTCAATTATTAATTGATTAACGGATTAGGAGGAAATAGTATATACCAAGACAAGGAAGGTTGCCTGAGGATTAGGTTTGGGAAGCAAATCATGTTATGGCCTTCATGGCTTGGATACAAAATACAGTACAGCTTTTTAAAGAATGTGTTATGCAGTGATGTCAGGTCAATAAATATAAATATTCAGGTTTCAAGAGGTACAAGAGAGCTATGGAGTTTATCAAAGCACGTTGGGAAGAACAGGTCCTAGATTGCAGTGTGAAGCAACCCAAACAGGTAGGGAAAGAGAGTTTAGCACCATGGGGCTAAGAACCAAGGGATTGACATCTTCTCTAGGGAGCTTCTCTCCCAGATCCTGTTCTGTGTTTTGGGGACTGACACTATGAACCACAAGAGAGAGTTGCAAGAGTCATAGGACATTAGCGGTGAAAGAACTTGGAAAAAAAAGTAGTCCAGATTCTTTTACAAATAAAGGTGTTGAAGTCCAGAGGCATTGGGTGAAAGGGTACCCCAGCATTTGTGCGGGGCACTCCTGTAATACACCGAACACTATATGAAGAACTTGATGTGCCTCACCTCATCAATTCTTTGAACAACCTTGCAAAGTATGTATAAGTTCCCATTTTCAAGCTAAGTAAACTGAGGCTGTGAAGACCCAAAGGTCCTGTAAATGAGATGAAACCGGAACTCTCAAGATCCAGGGCTCTGGAATCCGTGCAATGCTGTTCTAAAGATATTTGAAAATGTGAAGAGGAAAATGAAACTCTTCTTAGAGTTTAACATTCCACTCTTCCACCCAAGCATATGGGGGGCAAGCCAGACTGCAATGTTTCTATAAAGCAGCCAAGCAAATTCGCCTGGCTAGGCTGGACATGGACTTGGGAATAATGATGATGTTGATGATGTAGCTGCCATTTACTAAGTGCTTTCTATGTTCCAGTGTTTTAAACACATTCTCTTGCTTAATCCTCTCAACAAATTTGCAATCTGTTACCTCCATTTTACTGATGAAACTAAGACGTAGAGAGGTGAAGTAACTTGCCCAAGGTCACATCGCTACTGACTCAGTGAAGAAGCTTGGATATAGCCACAGATCTGTCTTTTCTCTGAGCCCATGTTCTCCTTTTAACAACTCTTCTCTTGGGTCCCAGTGCAATGGCCCACGCAGGCCTGTCCTTATTGGCGGTGCTAGGGATACAGGGTCACTGCTGGGGCAATCTTTGGCCACCATTGAGCATCACACAAAGTATATAATCTTCTCTAACATTGCATTATGACCCTACAGGACAAAAGAGACGAGGAACGAAAAGCAAATGTGAGTCCGCAGCAGGTTTGTCGGTGATGCTGGCAGCTTTGAGGCCCTTTCGGAGTTGGAGGAAAAGTCCTTCTTCAGTAGATAGTAGGTATCCCTACAGGCTTAGAGCAGACTCTTGGGGTTGTCCTGGAGAGCCCATTACATCCAGTTCAGTTAGCGGAGGTGAAGGCTGTGAAGCTGAGAACAGAAAGCAGGTGAGTGAGGGTATAGGCCTTTTCAGAATAGAACTCTCTACAGCTTGTAAGATCGATCCCATGGATCACCTAAGGGCCTGTTGGTAGGATTCAGAGATGCTCGAGTAACTGGCTCTTGTAGTTCTGTAGTTCAGGAGTGGAACTAGGCAACACCAGCCTTGAGAGACTGAGCGCTGAGTCATGCCTGAGCATGTCGTACCTTTGTGCTCTGTAGTCACATTGTTTATCACATAATGTGGAGATTCCTGAGGTACGTCAGGCCCAGAGGAGTGGTTGCTGGCATGTAGTCAGATGAGGTAACGTGCAGAACTCTCCAATCTCACGAAATGGGAGGGGGCGTTTCATCCTCCTGTGATATTTTTAGTCACAAGGATATTTTTAGCCCAGCTAGGCACTCCCTTTGTGAGGATTTGCGGATCTGAAAACGGTACCTCCACCTGCCCTAGATACCTCTTATTGTTTATCCCAACTGCAACTTGGTTCACTTTATCCACACACTGTCTGGACCTGGTCTTTGCACTAATCCAAGTTTGCTGTTGGCATTTGTCCATGTAGTCACCTTGCAGATTAGAGGCAGAGGTGGGCGTAATGACATTAGGGATGAAGGGACCGAGATGGTATCAGTGTTGGATTGATGAGATGAGCATTTGTGGGCTGAGATAGCTAAGGGATTGAGAAGTGTAACAGGAAGAAACATGTGTGAAGCAGGGCTCGTTATCCCCCTAGATCTGGCCCATTAACTTAAAATAGAGCAAAACTTTTTCAAGGGAGTATAAAACTAGATGTGCTTTGGCTATTATTGTTTACGGCCCTCGTGATCATCATTGAGCCCATAGAGGGAGCTAAAGCAGCATAAATGGGACTTCTGGATATACAGACTCATTGCAAAGAAATTCTCCAACTACTTGAAAAAGAGCTTAATGTGACCTTATTCCAAAAAATTTGGGGTGCAGTGAAAAATAGGCAAAAGATCAATAAAAACATTGATAACAAAATTCTGTTAAGTGGTGATTACTATAATGTTTAAATTTTAAATGAATATGAATGAGAGGAATTTATGAATGAGAGGAATTTCTTGGCTATCATCCAGGTGACTAGGGTACAAAAAATGCACCCTTTTCCCTGTTTTAATTGTCCATACTAAATGAGAATCCTTGGATTTATTAAATCTCTGGATTTATCAAAGCTGAGAGGTGTGATAAATTTAAAATAGGGCAGGCTCTCAGCCAATAGGAAACAGAACTTTTCATTAAAGAAACAGCGAATGCAGCTGCCCATTGTTCTCCTTTTGATCACTGGTTAAGATGTAGTCTCCTAAAATGGACACCAAAATTATTTGAAGACCAGAAATTCCAAAACTGTCCTGGGTAACACTTGCAATAATACTTAGACATTGGAGGGATAGCTCACAGAAGGCTACTGATTAGATAGAAACGGTGTAGTAAGGAATAGACAAAAGGAAGTGAATTGGTAGTGGGCCACAGGATCCATAGCCAGCAGCTGCAACCCTGGAGCCCAAACTGTCCTCGCCATAAGATTTACTCCTTATTAAGGGCATTAAGGAACTGTGGTACATTTATACAATGGAGTATTACTCTGCTA
>NW_017731355.1:5153421-5158421 GCF_001890085.2 Hipposideros armiger
TGTGTGTGTGTGTGTGTGTGTGTGTGTGTTTGAGAGTGAGGGAAGGAGGGAGGGAGAGGAAGAGAGAGAGGTAGCCTTGGGGGATCTGCCTATGAGGGCAGGGCATTCATCTAGAGGAGGGCAGGTTTCCAGATCCTTCTTTCTCACTTGGGGACCTGTTACACTGTTAGCAAAGAGAGCTGCCTTTGAGTAAAATGTGGGTGGAGCCATTCAAAATGCCCATGGGGCTGCTCCTAGGAACTCAACCAAATTCCTCTGAAAACAAGACCATAAAGTAAGAGCTCAGACACTCTTCAGTAGCTCACCACACAGAGGGACTAAGATGCCTCCTAGATCAGTGAGAGCAGGAGAAACCACAGGGTGCCCCAGTGAGACTAGAGCAGGCTCCTGGTAGAGAAAGGGCCTGTGAGATTTCACTTTTAAATGAGACTGTAAGCAACATTAAACAAACATATAAGAAAGGAAGCAAATGCTCCCAAAGTCCAAACAATGCCATGTAAATATTCTATAATCAACTTTTTAGATTGTAAATCATTTACTGAGAATTTGTATGAGTTAATATCAGAAGGCATTCAGAAGCCATCAAACCCAAGAAATTATATCAGGATCTCTGGAAGTGGGTGGGACCTTCACATCAGTCTTTTCACCTTTATTTGGGTACAGGAAGAGGCTCAGTTGGGTCAACAGGTGCAGCCTATTAACTGAGGAGACAGATGTTCATTATGATAAAGGGACACCAGATGTTCACCAGGCATTCCATTCCAAGAGCCATTATTTCCCATCTGAAACATATTTGCCTTCATCACTTATTTCATGTCCTTTTTCAGCGAAGTCACCAGAAGGATTTAGTGCTCTCAAAATCTATTTTGAGGGCTCTCCTGAAAAGTTAAACCTGAGATAAATGAATAGGTCCTTGTCCGCCGCATGGAACTCACATTTAGCCCATTGAACTATATATACAAAGGTGTTTTTAAATAGCCAGGTGATGTCTTGGGCAGGTGCCTGGTGTAGCCACCACCAGTCTTCCCAAATGACCAGCCTGATCCAGCCAGTTCTCCCATTTCCCCTTGCGCTCAGAGGTTTTTGTTCCTAATCTGTCAGCACAGGAAATTGCTGGCAGGTATCTTCTTTCATTCAAGAGTCAGGTAAAACAAAGGGTTTGGGCTGCTCAGTGCTTTGAAAGGACACAGTTCAGTTGGGACTGGAAAAATTTCCCCTGAAGGCAGTCCATCTCAGGTGAACCAGACCACGCTATGTTAAGGATCAAAGACAACATACAATTCTCAGAATGTTTCTGTGCAAACATAAAAATGAGCCAAGATTCGTAAAAAGCACATGTGATGTAGCTTCTCAATATAAACTTGCTCCATTTCTGCTGGCCAATTTCAATTTTCTCGGTTGTAGGACAGACTACACTTCAAAACATCATTTTTTTGACATTCCTATTTAGCTCCAATTGTTCAAGACTGGGCATTTAAAGGTCGGTGTTAAAATTATTAAATCACCATGAGCTGAACTGTAGTGAACAGTAAAGAAAGGTGAGAATTTGGCTGGTCAAGGTCCTCTAATTCAATAAATATTTGTTGGCAATCTAATAAGTATAAGGCATATATGCAGAGAGAAATTGTTTCCTCTTCAGCTGTAGCATTTCCCTGTCATGCTCAGAGTGCTAATCTCAAACTGATGATGAATCCCTTCATTTCATGGTTTTTGTTTTCTTGGATTATCCAGTAACTTCACTTCCCTGAAACCAGTTCTGCCATAGACGTTCTTCAGAGGCTCCAAGGAATAGCTCTTCTTTTAACTAGCTTATACAGGGCTTAAATGTCTGTGCATGACACGCTTCCAGACTTTTTCTCTCTGGGAAAATCTTTTCTTTCTTTCTTTTTCTTTTCCTTTTTTTTTTTTTTTTAACCTCTCTGGCTTTCTTTGTTTAAAGAAATTCTTTGCCATTATTCTTGGTTCTTATTTTCTATTTTATAGCTTCAAATATACAAAAACTCCCTGGCATTACAACTATTTCAAAGAGGATGTATTTTCATATTTGCATTTTCTAAAATAATGTAATTTTTAAATATTTTAAAATGTGGTTGATTAGCTTTCTGAGAATCGGTCATATTTTTTTTAACCATACTCTTCATACAAACTGTGTTACAGCAAAATAAAATATTTTTTCCCATCATTCATCTCCAAAAATACCATTTAATACAACCTTTGAATTTATTGAATATTGTGGGATATGTTAAGTTTAAAATACAATTTATTTGTAACCAGGAGTTTATAATTTTATTGGAGAGACAAAATATAAAGCACTTAAATTATATATATATATGTATGTGTGTGTGTATGTGTATGTGTGTGTGTATGTGTATGTGTGTGTGTAATATATATATATAATGTAAATGTTTACATTTAAAGGGTTGAGATAGCAACAAAGAGTATTTTTAATAGGCTTTCCAGGAGGAAGGGGGAGAGAGAGAGAAAGAATCTTACACTGAGTTTGGGTTGGGTATCCTCATGTCCTCATGAATGAAACTCATGAGTACTAGTCTTCTCAAGATCATCTGCTTTGCCAGGGAAAGTTCTTAATAATGATAATGTTGATAATAATAGCTAACATCTATTGAGCGTGCCCCACCAATTCTGATATAAAACTGTTTTTCATTCACTGTTCACATACGTGTTCACATTAAGAAACTTTTATTAAGCATTTACCATGGTTCTGGGCTGTGGAAGGAAGAGGGAGGATAGGAGATAGCTATGAAAATAAATACACAAAGCTTTAATAGAGGTAGGCACTGGGTGTAGCTGTGCATTTTCTCTTAACTGGCAACATGTTCTTTCGTCTTTAGGCAAAAATAGGACTCGATGGTGGGACTTTTCACTAACTCAGAACTTGAAATAAGAAGGGATATGGCTTTCCTCTCTGTGGTGTAAACTTTGGTCAAAAGATGGCAGCAAAGTTCAGCTAGTTCTTCAGAAGTCATTTAAACTGTAGGAGTGAAGGGAATGGCTGTTCACATCTTTTAAAGGTTAATGGGTAAGTGGGAGAAAGACTGTCCCACATGGACTTTACTTTCTAATCATGTGTCACTTTATTAAATATTAAAAATACCACAAGTTCAGTATAAGCCAAGTTACAATATTAAAAGAACATTAATTCATTTGTCAATTTACAAATGGAAATATCCATTAATTTCCCAAATGTTTGACAACCTGCTGGCAGCTAGAACTGTGCTGAGGAATAATGATACTCATCAGCAAACACAGACAAATTCTAGCTGTCATTGAACATAGAGCCCAATGTGGAACTCTTTTATTAAAAAGATAAGACTCTGATATTAAAAAGATAAGCACAGAAATGAATTTATAATTCATGAGAATTATTCATAGAATGTAAGCTCCATGAAAACAGGGATTTTTGTCTGTATAGTTCCCTGATGGATCTCAAGTGCCTAGAGCAGTGCCTGGCAGACAGTAGAAGTTCAGTAAAGGGTTGTTGACTGAATGTAGGAGTGTAATTACAAATCTGAGATACACGTATCCACAGCATGATTCTATGCAAGTGTCTAATAAAGGAACATGACCTGGGTTTGAGCCAATGATGCCTGAGATGAGGCATGAAGGGTAAGTGGGAGGTAACTAGGTGTGTGTGTGTGTGTGTGTGTGTGTGTGTGTGTGTGTGTGTGCATTGGAGGTGAAGAATCCCCAGGCATAGAAAAGAACATGAGCAAAGGCCCTGCAATGATGGTGGTTGTGGGGGGGGGGAGCTAGAAGAGGTATGNGAAGTGGGGCGGCGGATTGGGGGAGGAGGGTTGTCACTTTGAGGGGTAAAAAGTGTAACTATTGCACTGTGTTGTACAGCTGAAACTAATTCTAAAAAAATGTGTATTTCACAATAAAAAATAATTAAAAAATAAAAAAGATTTACTCCTGGCAATGGGGATTTGTGAGCATATGAGTATGTAAATTTAAAAGAACATTGCTGTGGCCAAGTTCAGTTGACTGAGCACTCCCTAATTAACTCCGAAGGGTTATAGAAGTCTGTGACCATCCAGTCAGTTACCAGAAAGACTTTGGTGGAAGACAAGTGTAAGTCCCTTCAATGTATTAAATAGAAAAGTGTTTTGGTTGACTTTTCATACCTCCCAACACAAGAAACGCTCATATGACTGTGTATTTTCATATAAACTCTTATGTCAGTAGCAAAGGGCTTCTCTAAGCTCTTGGGCTAGAACTTGTTTTGTCTTGCAAGTATTAAAAATACCTTTAAGGACAAAATTTACAGAAAAAGTTCTGGGCTTTTTTTATCTCAAATATGGATTGCACACGTTGATGCCTACTTGTTATATATGGATGAGAAAGGCAGTGACTCATCACAAGGTGGGTGGACCCTGGGGAACCGTGAGCTAGGAGACATTGGGTTCTACCATAATACATCCCTTTGACAACATCTAAAACTACTTAAGTCTCCCAGGATTGCTTAGCTGGCCAACAACAAAAGACACATTGTTCAAAGGACAGAATCCAAAGGGGCGTGGACTATTGCATGCTGGCAAACTAACTAGATCGCAACTTTATCTACAGCACCAGGTAGTTTTCAGTTATATTGCTTGGTATTGACACTTTTTCTGATTCAAACTTAGTCCACCCTCTTCATAGTCTACAATGAATGGACTGGAAATACAGACTTTCATCAGTTCTGACCCTCAGTTGATATATTAGCAGAGAAGAGAACATATTCTATAGAATGAAGAGGGCAGGAATGGACAAAAAATACAATACAAAGTAGCCTTTTCAGTTTCATATCCCTCCCAAAATATCAGTGTGACTGTAAATTAGAATGGGCAATTGAAGCAATTCTTATACAAAGTGATGCAAGGGACATGATGGATCAGCTAAGGAGAATGAGAAAAATAAACATGCTGGGCTGCAAACGCAGCAATTGGTTGAGCTTATTTCTAAGGCCTGGGATAAAAAATGAGGCAGTGGAAACAGTG
>NW_017731355.1:5164544-5177425 GCF_001890085.2 Hipposideros armiger
TCTAATTTCTCAATAAAAGCCATGCGCTGACCTGATTCGGGGCTCGCTCAGATTCTCTGACTGAGTCCCTTGGGCTTGCTCAGTTTCTCTGACTGAGTCCCTTGGTCTCCCTCTTAAACTTTACTTCTGTCTCTGACTCTTTATTCAATCTACGCCGCCCCTCAAGAGAAACCCGTTTGCCCTTGCCACGCTGGACGTGACAAGTGTGGCCAAAGCATAGAGAGTGAGGGGTGGTAAAGTGGTGTACAACGGAATCAGGTGAGTGGTTTGAAAGGCCTTTGGTGTAAAGAATGAATAATAAGAGGAACAAGAGTAGATTTGAAAAGGACAGGCAGGAGGCTATTGATTGCTAGTCTGGATGAGAGGTGACGGGAGCTTAGACTGGGGAGATGCTGATGGAGTAGAGGGAAGCTGTCAAAGTCGCCAGATACTCGGCAGGCAAAACCAGGAGGACTAGGTGATATGTAGTCACTAGACGGTGAGAAAGAGAGGAGTTTCAAGGGTGACCTATAGATTCCTGACTTGTAAAGTGGCGGGTATGGTAGATAGAAAACCCCAGAGGAAAACAAGTTTGGGGGAGGAGGGAAGATCATGAGTTTGGTCTGGGGCATATTGGGAATTTGAGACATGCAAGTAGAAACATTAAATGCATAGTTGGATTTAAGCGTCGGAGCTGAGACAGGTCTGGGGTAGAAATGGATTTGAAGGCATTGACATGTAGATGACATCTGAAGGAGAGGGCATGGTTGAACCCACTTATGGAGAGAATGTAGGAAAAGAAATGGGGGCCTAAGCCTAGCCTTGAGGAGTTCCCACATTTAGTGGCCAGGTGGAGAAAAAGATGGACCTGCAAATAAGCCAGAAGGAGTGGCTGGAGAAGAAAGGAAAAAAACCAGAAAAGAGTGTGTGGGCACAGTGGACAGAGCTCTGCAGAAGCAGGAACCTGCTCTGTGTCCTGAGAAAGACAGGTCATTATCTCTAGCCACTGTCACAGTCCTTCTCTTCAGGATACTTCATTCATTCATTCATTCATTCATCCATTGAACAGAGGCTCCTACTGGGTCTAACACAAGTGTCCTCGGCTCCTGGTAGATACAGGCCCTAGGGGATAATAACTGTAGAGTCACCAGAACCATAGGTCAGGGCAGACAGGAGTGAAACATAATCACATGGACAGCAACTCCAGTTAATTCGTGAACGAAATTAATGGGAGAGTTTATTTACAGATACGAATGGAAAGACCACTGGACTAAGGGTCAGGAAACCGGAGATCCAATCCAAGTCGCCCACTACCTGCTATGCCAGCTTGGGGAGCTCTCTCACCAGGCTTGTTTTAGCATCATTAAATTTCAGGGGAGAGGACTTCGGGAGGGTGGGTAGGTGGGGAAAGACAGGCAGGAAAGAGGAAATAAGGCTCCTTCTGCATAGTCCATGGGATTCTTACGAAGGTCTTATGAAATCAAATTGTCTCATCATTCTTTGGAAAACATAGCATCAGATATGTTTCTATAGGGCATAAGGAATTTTTCTATTAGTCTTATAAAAATAGAACCATATAATTTCTAAACCTGGAGTGTTTGTTTCCAGGCATTTATTTCTTAAAAAGCTGCATGAATGCCCTTTATCTCTTTTTTAGTTTGCTGTCAGCACCTTTTTCTTTTCTAACTAAAAAGACAAAAAGAGAAAAAAAAAAAAAAACCTCTAAAATCTATTACTGATGCAAGGAAAAGGATAAATATAGAATTTTAACAAAATGGATTCAGGACCACCCAAGCAAAAGGATTTCAGGCCAAAGAGTGAAAACAAAGGGATTACCACTAAATCCTCAAACCTGTTTTAAAAGCTGAGGAGAAAGGAGAGGTCTCATCCAACCATTACCTGAAAACCCTGCCAGTGTGTGTGACAGCTATTCAGTGACCTCTCTTCGGGAGGGCCAGCTGGTGCCTGGCTTTTTAATCAGCCCTCTTCAGAGCAGTAGTTGTGGCGCCAGTCCTGGCGTGGCAAAACCCTTTCTTATTTGTAGCGAATTATCTCTGGAGCAGCACCACATCAGCCAAAAATCATCTCTGCCCTGAAACAAGAAGCGGGCTCCAGCACTTTCTATCAGCAACCTCGCGTCTGAACTGCTCAGGACCCAAGCTTTCCTTTTCTAAATGTAATCTTGACTTCAGACGTTACACATCTCATTCATTTCCTTCAATCATACTTTAAAAGCACCTCAAGTCCAGAGGCTCATGGACCACGAAGCAAATAAACCTTCAGCTTCAGGGCTTTTCTACTGAGGGGCCTCTTCTCGGGGCCTGTACCTTGTTTTAGCTTAGAAGTTTGGTATTCCTTTTCTTAAAGAGCCAGCTCCCGAAAACGCGCTCCGCTCCTGCCGTGAACTGCCAAGAAAATGCTAGACTTGCTAATTGTTGAGACTGTAACTGGGCTGTGTTTGATGACTTCAATCCACTTTTCATGGCCCATTTTACTCCAGATTTTTTGGGTATACTTATATAAATGGGATTCCCAAATTCTCTAGAATTCTAGGATCATTTTTTTTTTTAATTAAGAAAAATGAATTGAGCCTCCTTTCATATAAATGTAGGGAATCCAGCATGCTTCCCCCATTTCTAAAGTTTCTTGGGAGCTGTGTAATAAGGAGAGGGGTGACTCTGGTTACCTCTCAGGCTCAATGCCTCCTCCGGGCCACATCAGCTTCTGCCCCCTCCTCTCAATACTTCTGTGTGAAGTCAGTCCTCTCCTTCAGTCCCCAAAGCACACCTTTACACAAGACGGTTGCTTAAGGAAACAGATTCCTCCTGAATGGCTGAGGGATCTGCAAGCAATTACAGGGCATCAGGAAAAAATTCTAAATCAAACACTGGACATGATTTTTCTTCAAGATTATGCTCTCCGTGGAAGGATCTGCAGTCTGGGGGCCTGTTCTCTCATGGAAACTGATTTCATCTCACTGTCTCTAAGTCTCTCAGGGACAACACACTTCCTCCCTCTAGAGAAGCTGTGGGAAAACTCTTGAACTTCATTACACAGGCCAGTTGATCTCTCTCCATTTTAACCTCCCCCTCCAAGTTCAGGTCCAGGGACCTTTGCATTTCACAACCAGAAATAGCCACTCAGTCATGAATCTCATGATGACTCTTTAAGGCAGAAGGAGTATTGACCATTCTGTGCCTCCTTTTAAATATAAAAATGCTCCTTTCCATTATTTTCAAAGTGGAATTATTAAGAGGGCTCCAGTATTTGAGATCACACAGCATAGCTCCTACCTTCTTGGGTTTGCATGTGTGACTCTTAGCTCACCTGGCCCTTCACATTCTGGGTAACTTAGTAAAACAATCCTCTACAGCAGCGGTTCTCAACCTGTAGGCTGCGACCCCTTTGGGGGTTGAACGACCCTTTCACAGGGGTTGCCTAAGGCCATCGGAAAACAAAAAGATATTTACATTACGATTCATAACAGTAGCAAAATGACAGTGATAGAGTAGCAATGAAAATAATGATATGGTTGGGGGTCACCACAACATGAACTGTATTAAGGGGTCACGGCATTAGGAAGGTTGAGAGCCGCTGCTCTACAGGATGGGCTTTTCACTTTGTTCCCCCTCCCCACACCCCCCCCCTCTCCTGCCCACACAATCATCGTTCCCTCTGATAGTGAATTTAAAATGACTCAGTTCAATGCTTAGGCCTGTTGTTGGCAATTTTAAACCCATCTGGACTTTGGGCATGCTGAGAAACAAGCAACGCGGATGTTTCATGGAAATTCACTTTTTGGCCTCTGTTCACTGACAAAGCTGTGGCTTCTAACCAGCATTGTCAGTTGAGCATTGGTTACTTGCCTTCTTAGGCTTTGAGAAAGAGATCAGTGTCAAAGTATAATTTTCACAAGATTAGAAACATGACTGTCATACAAAATAAAGTGAGTACACACTGGAGAAGGAAGGACGAAAACTGGTTCAAAGGAATATGGGAGAAACAGATGTCTTTGTAGTTGCTGAAAGAAACCACACTGGAATAAATCACTAAATTACACACAAAACTGGTTCATGTCACACAGGGCAATAAAACTTAGGCCTTTGGGCTGTCATCATTTTTACCAGGCAAAAATAATTTCTTTGTGGGCAAAATTCATTTGTATTGCTATCAGAATCATTGGCACTGCTTTAGGTTTACTACAATTTAACATTCACAGATCATTAGTAAATAACAAGTCATACAAAGGTATATATGGCACCCTAGAGAATTATGTAATCCTTAGGTGGGCCCATTGGACATTACTCAGTGTGACATAGAGAGGGTATTCAGTCACCCTTTTCCCTATGTCCAAGTTTTAGATATTTTTTTCCCTTAACATTAGAAAACAACTATATTTTCCTCTCAATATCTCTAGGTATATCAGTCATTTAAAAATTCTTTGCTCAATAATGGTTTCTAGGATAAAGCCTATTATTTTAGAGAACAGTATACTTAATACAGTTCTGACTTTTAAGCCTCCCCTAGCCCTGCAAAATGTTCTTTTATTTAGAATAATCTATGAATGGGTTAGGTGCAAGGTATTTCTATACATGCAGAAAACTGAATAACTCCAGCTATGACACCTAGCATGACTGGATACTGGGCTAAAGGTATTAATTATAATTATGCTTTCATCAGAGATAACAAAGACACGGTAACGTACTTCCTTTTAACTTTGACATATTAAACTAAAGTTATAAAACCTTAAGAAGAGTTGAAACAATAAATTCTTCTGGGTGATAGGTATGATTTTAAATATATTAAAGGGAGGAAAGTGTAAAACATATCGATATTCTGACTTTTCATTTTCCGATGGTCAGTCGATCACTACAGAGCAAGTGCACAGCCCTAAAAGGGCAAATGACTTTTCTAGGCGGGCATGGGAGCTGGGCTCACTTCCGTGACTGCCCCATTGCTTGCCAACAGACCTTCTAGGATGCTGCCCTATAATAAGGAAGGTGTTTCCAGCAGTTCCTACTCATGAGCACTACAGGAAGGAGGTTTTTCAGAGATAAGGAAACATAGGCAGGAGTTAGCTGTGCTGTGGAAGCATTTATATAACAAAGAGTCTAAGTATCCCTCTGCAGCACCCCAGCCTCTGCAGCGGAGTTCCAAATTCCAGCCCTAATCCTACAGAATTCCCACTGTGCTCCTTTGGCTGAGCTATCTTGGAAATTCTTTCTGCAGCTGTTGGGGAGGCACGTTGCAATCAGGGGACAGTAGCAATGATGGAAGTGATTTACTGCACATCCAAAACGTAATTCCACAATCACAGGATAAGGAGGATGAGGGAAATTTGAAATCTATTGATAATTCCTAAACTTGAGTGTTGATGAGGCTGTAATTAACCCCATGTTCCAAAATGGCCATTTGGATAAGGCCAATAATCAGCAATTTAAACTTATAAGGTTAAATTTATTCTCCTTTTATTTCCCTTCTTTATTCTTGGTGAGGAATATTATGGAAAAAAAGGTCAAGGGGTGACTGAGGATGGGGAACAATAAATATCTGAGTTTTAGAAAATTGCATAATGTGTCTATTTATATAATTTGGAATGTACTGGCGTCACACAGCTTCAGCAGTGCTTTGTTTTGATCAAAGTTACTTTCCATACTTCGTTTGTGAGTCTCATAGAAAGAATAACTTAGTAGTATCTTGTAATACGATTTAATATGTCTCAAACTCAAAAAGTCCCCAGTTTTGCCTTACAAAAGAGCTGGCAGTTAGGTTATGATTACTTTTTTTTTTTTTAAGCCAGGTATTGGCTCTGTAAAACATGAATGGGGAAAAAGCACAGTAAGAATCTTCAAGTGATTAATCTTGGCTGCAAGTCTGACTTGCAATTCAGTAATGAAATGAAATCGTCTCCTTGTACCTAGACAAAAAAAAAAAAAGTCAACAATGTATTCTGTTCATTGCTCCTTCCTTGAGCCACAGAGAGATGGGACCATGACTGATACCACTTGTTAGATGATAATGAAATGCAATTGGTATCCAGCAGACCCAGCAGAAATAGTCCGAGACACAAGAAAAAATGCCCAGATGGCATTCCCCATTTTTCAAACTAAAAAAGCCAATTGCCTCTCCACTTTGTGCCAGAATGCTGCCTTTTCTAGATAGAGGCTCACGCATGGATTTCATGCCCGATGAACCAGTGTACATATTAACAAGCCACTCAGGGCTTCTTTCATCCCAGCCCTCCATTCGCTCACTCACACAGTGCCTAAAACGCTGAATTGGGGAAGAGGAGGGGATGAAGTGAGAGAACACTATAATGGGAAAATAAGATCAAATATGGTCAGGTAGTAACCCCCAACTGAGCTCATCCCCGTTGTACTCCCATGACAGTCAGTATCTCCCAGGTGTACCTCAAAACAACCATAACAAAGTAAATTCTTCTTTAGGGTAAGCGTCTCACGAGCAGTTCCACTTGTATCCCAATTCGTGCCATCCAATAACAGCCTCAAATTGTGTGAAGCTTAAAATGAACACATGCAGATACACACACAAGACCAAAATGAGATACAGGGAAGAGAAGAAATGAGCACCAGCTGCAGCTCAATTAAGCAAAGGCTCCCACAAGGGAAAGCTTACTTCGCATGTACCTAAACAAACTCACTTCCTTTTTGTTGCAATTTTCTGCTTATTAATTTTTCTTAGGAAAATGACTACAAAAACTAACCAAGGGCATTGTTATCACATCAGGAGGAAAAAAAAAATCTTCCCAGTTCTTCTAATCAAAAGGATGCCTTGAGAGGATATTGTTAGTCAAATATGTGTGTTTGTAACATTTAAAAAACGCTTACCATATTTGCCGGCGTATAAGACGACTGGGCGTATAAGATGACCCCCTAACATTTCCACTCAAAATACAGAGTTTGTTATATACTCGACGTATAAGACTACCCCCTCTTCCGCACACCTTCCACACACCAAATAAAAGGTAAAACAATATCAGATTTGATTTCAACATTTATATTTATATTCAAATGCTTATGACATGCAGGAAAACTGTCACAAGGCTGTATGTAATCAAACATATACATAAATCGCGATTCGCGATTTTGCGCTATCATACTGGGTGTATGGTCGGCTGTGTGCGATTTTGCGAGTGTGGTAAAATCGCATAACAGCAAAATCACATAACAGCCAAGCATACACCCAGCAGCGCTGCTGATGCCTGAACGGTATGTGGAATGAAGTGGGCGGGCATCGGGAGGCCACTATGGCACGGGGCAAGCACTATGGGCAGTCTATCTGAAGTGTACCTGGCATATAAGACGACCCCCCACTTGGAGGCATATTTTTCAGGGCCAAAAAATCGTCTTATATGCCGGCAAATACGGTAAAATGAAAAAATCAGTCACACATGCACAAGGGTTATGATGGAAAAGTCATTTGCAGCTCCATTCGTCCTTACCTCTTCAGGGGCCACAACGTTCAAGCCTTTTAGCTATTTTCTTTGGTATGTGTCTCTGTATTTCTAGATAATATGCTTCCACTGTGATTTCTGGATGGATGAATTTTTACTTTATCTCCTGACTTCCTATATGATGAAGATTTTGCTGCGTTTTACCATGAGTCCTACCGTTACCAACCTCCCCTTTCTTCCCGCAAAATCCCACTATAATTATATTGAGGGTGAGGGGAGTAAAGATGGCGAATAAAGCCTGAGGCCTTGTTCTACCGCGTACTGTGAAGTGCATATAGACCGCCAAAGAAAAAAAATGCAAACTCACACAAACACAGTGTTTGTTCTGTGCCAGGCACGGTTCACAGCACATTATATACATTAACTCATTTAACCCTCAAAGCAATCCTATAAAGTAGGTATCAGGATTATCCCCATTTTAAAGATAAGAAAACTAAGGCTCAGAGAGATTAAGTAATAGGAGATATGCTACAAGTCATCCAGAGTCTCTAAACTAATCCACGGGCATAGATACGACAGCTCTTTACGAGGCAACAGACAGTTGCAAAGGAAATAGTGATTTGATGAGGATGCTGTTGATGCCTGGCCATGATGGGACACACATATGCAGCTGGAACCCAGAGGAAGCAGGGTGCACAAAAGCTGGGCCAGGTTTTACGAATGATGCATATGCAATTGGGGGAGGGGTGTCCCTCTTTAAGTAAAAATATGAAATTCGGTACCAAAATGAATGTTCATTTAGAGTAAGAAAAGTAAAAACAAACTAAAAATCTAAAATAGTCACAAAGAACCACGAACATTACAACATCCAGCAAAAAAGAACATCATATATTCATTAACAGCCTGACATACCTTTCTGGGCTTTTTTTCCCCAATTTTAGTGGCATGTTGTAATATCATTTGCCAAAGAGAGCCTAGAAAATGAATTCATTCTTTCCTCTACTTTGATTGATAAAAACGTGTTTTTAATATTAAGAGTTTAGCACTTCATTTCCCTTTCACACCTTGTTATTGGAAATATGTGGATCTTAGAATGTGGTTCATTTGAGAAAATCCGTTGTCCATAGCTCTTTCATAATGAGCGGACAATTTCAGAACATTTCCAGGGTTATTGTGTGTGACTGTCTCACCTACTCTTTGAATTGATGACATTTGTGAACCTATGACTAGCAACAGACCCAAAGCGTGGAGCCCTCCAGTTTGCTGCCTCTGAGGGCGACCTCACAGCTCAGTTCCAAGTGACAGAGTCTGTTGTTTCTCCAGGAAGCTGGCATCCTGGCCCCAAGAGCAGTTCAGTTTTCATCCCACAGGATGAAGCCTGAAGTGCACTGAGATGATGGCCCTGGGACCCTGGCCAATGCTGACAACAATGGCAGCAGCGTCGCAGGGGCAAGAGGCCCAGGCGGCCCCTGGAGTCGAAGCCACGACTTATTCTAGGAAGGTGGCTAGGGCTTGATGGGCAGAAACTGAGCCGAATATGATGATGAGAAGACGTGCTAGATTGCGCATGAGCGGAAAAGGAAATCTGCGTTTCATCATTCAAATCAAACACCTGAGACAGTCCACCAAAATAAAGACATAAGTCTTCACTTGAACAACTTCCATTGTAAAGCCATGGAAAGAACAAAGTGGGGTTGCTCACTAGAAGAGCAGTCAGGAGGCCTGGGCTTTGCTGCCTGTTCTAGGCTGCAGATGCACAAGCCATTTCACCCCCAGCCTACGCTTCCTCGCTGTCAATGGGAAAGCTGGAAAGGATCACCAGCTTGGTCCCTTTCAACACCCTGGACTGACCAGACCCGAGTGTGAATGGAAATCCCCGCCTCTCATATCCCAAACCAAACCAAACAGACCATTAGCAGAGTGGGAACCCAGCTCTGTTTCCTAGTTTTATCTTGGAGCAGCCAAGGTCAGGTACCAGCCTGGGAATTTAAAAGAAATCCAAGAGAGGGCACCATAAACCATTCTATAAGAGCAGAATAGTTCCCACTGTCATCCAAGAGCTTTAGAAGTACAGATTCACGTAACTTTGGTGCCTGAAAAGTTAAACAGAAAAGAGACAGTATGAAAGCATCTATAAGCACTGTCTTCTAGCTAAAGGCTTGCAGAGTGTATTTCCAATGATGGAGGTGAAAAGGAACACTGTTTCCTAGTCCAATCACCTCCTAATCCCCTCCTTCCGCTTCTTCTCATTAATATAATACAGAGAGGCTTGTCACTTTCTAAATTGTGTTTATGTAAGCATCTTAAAGCAACTGTGGGGTTTTCTAGGTAAAAAAAAAAATCTTAGGAAATAAGCTATTAGGTTACTGCTTCTCCGATCAATGGGAAAATTATATTTTAATGATGTATTTAAAGTGGCATTGCACAAGTTAGAATATACATGCTTACAGCAGTAAAGAACTTACTCTTCCCAAAATGTCGTCTCTGGTGTGCAAATCTACTCAGAGAAAAACCTGATTTTACATCACAAGCTCTCTGGCATCGGTTGTTTTTAAAAATGGGTATGTACCATTTTTTTCTCTGATTAATATTTTTTTTCTTATTTTAAAAATCACTATTGTTATCTCCGATAATAAGAGGAACACATGTCTGTCATAAAAATTACCAAGTGTATGCCATGAAGCAATGACCATCCCTATAACCCCAGTGATAAACACTGCTTAGTTTATATTCATCCAGATATTTCTTTCAGTGGATGCTATTATAGATCTTAATAGTATATATAGATTGAAATAACATAATGCTCCTTTCACTTTGACTTTTCTTTTTTTTTAAACTTGACTCTCAATAATGGACATCTTTTTATGTCAATACATGTAGAGCTGCTTCTCTCTTTTGACCCCACCACAGTATCTTCCATTGTACGGAAATATCATGATTGTTTAATCTGCTATTGATATGCATTTGGGTTGTTTCCAATGTTCCTGAATAGGAACAGTAATGAATAAAATTCTTGTATGATAATCTTGCTGCACATCTGCAAGTGTTTCTGCAAGAGAAATTCCTAGAAGGGGAATTGTTGGGGCAGGGACTCTGCATATCATCATTTGAACAGATGCTGCCAAACTGCCTTCTTAAAAGGATTGAGCCAGTTTATATGCACCACCACTATCAGGGAAACTAGCATGCCTTTTCCTCTCACACTTTTGCTAACACTGGTACTTCCAAACTTTTAAAGCTTTACCAATCTGATAAAGAAAGATGTCTTGTTTAAATTTTTCTCGCTTGGATTTATTGTTATATAAAATACAAAGATATTATATAAGAAATCACTAATAAGCCACTAAATAACAAACAAGTAAATAAATGAGCAAAGCAGAAAGAAAAAAAAAAACTTAGTTCAGTTCTTGAAGCTTTCTCTAAGTTTAGGCACCTAAATTAATAAATCACCAAATGAAAGTACAAATGATGAAGGGGGCAAAAGCAGCACAGGACTACTTCCATTTTCCAGGCTTAGGAGGGTCCAGAATTGATGGTGGACTCTGGGTCCTGTCACCTTCCGAGTCCTTTTTCCCTTTCTCGGCTTCCCTCTCCTCACAGCTCCCAGAACGCTTGTGTCCTTCAGCTCCCCTCCCCACCGTCACCCCAGTCACATCACAGTGAGGATGAACTTTCTATTATTCAGTCCACATCCTGGATTTAGAAGAATTCTGGAGTATCAACTGCACAAATTCCCATGAGACCACATATTGGGACTAAAACTAGAACTACACACAGAAAGGCAGGCTGGGCCAAGTGGCTGACAGCATAACTCACCAAGAGCATGAAGGGAAAAGGTCGTCATGACTCCTTCCACATGTAAACAGCATCCCAAATTCGATGTCTGTTCTTCCCATCAGTGGACACAGGTAGTCTTTCAAATGTGATTGAATAGAAGGGCAAGTGGTCTCTCCTCTACAGACCAGAGCTGCCCATTCTTGGTTGGCAGCAGCATTTGCATTGGAAATGGGGGTTCCCTTTTGAAAGGGACTTATCTGTTTGTTTTCTAGTGTTTTTCCTTAGTTGG
Source organism: Hipposideros armiger (assembly GCF_001890085.2). Classification (NCBI taxonomy): domain Eukaryota; kingdom Metazoa; phylum Chordata; class Mammalia; order Chiroptera; family Hipposideridae; genus Hipposideros; species Hipposideros armiger. Next base: position 5,176,004 of record NW_017731355.1, read on the forward strand.
AAGAGAAATGTATGAACAGGCTAAAAAAAATTTTCAAAAAGTATGAGGAGGTCTGATGAAAAGTGAGCTTCTCTCTCAGCCTAGACCTCCAGCCTTGCTACACCTGTTAATAATTTCTGGTCTATCCTTCCAGTAATTTTCCATGCACACACACATCAATTTTTTACATAAGTGGATGCATACCGTGCACACTGGTATACCTTTATTTTTTTTTAATCTAATGTATTGTATGGATTATTCCAAATCTTCATGTTTGCGTGTACCTTGTTCTTTTTAACTGCACAGTATCCTATGGTGACTATGCCACAATTGATGTCACCAGGGCCTTACTGCACAGAGCTGAGGATGAATCCCTCATTTGGGTGTGATATACACACACAGCCCTTTGTCAATATGCTAGTGTATGTGCAGGATTGACTCCTAAAATGGAATTGCTATGTCATAGGACTTTTGCATTTTTAATTTGGCTAGATGTTGCAAAATTACTTTCCAAAGAAGTTGTACCATTTCATATTCCCACTAGCAGTGTATAGAAGGGCTTCTCCTCGTTCTCTGAAAAGAAGCCCTTTAAAGATTAGCAATCTCCATGCAGTATATTTCACATAATAAAACTGTCCCAAGGAGATGGATTTCTAAATGAAAGACCCAAATTATATAAATTGGAAACTGTCTGGACCCCTCCAAAGGGTCAAATCGTGTCCATTGATATGAATCTCTCTTTATGATGACACTGTGTGTCTCCATTTCCTGTGAGATCTTTGTGAACCACACCAACTCTGGCAATTTTACCCATAAATCACTGTCATTGAAGGAGGTGATGGTCCCAACACCACTTAAGTGCTCGTACTGAAACAGCTTTCTAGCACATTCTCCAAATCTTGAGCTTTCCCTCCACCACACCAAGCTAATACCAGAACCATTTTTCATTGCTCCTAAATACCCACTTGTCTAACTGAACCACTGGTTGCTGAAGGAAAAGGACTACATCTATTGCCATTAATACTAATGCTGTCTTCATGGTATATGGCACTTCTCCATCAAAACACTCATAACATTTTTTTTTAAAGATTTTTTATTAGGGAATTGGGGGGATGGGAACAGTGCTGGGGAATTGGGGGAAAGGGAACAGACAAGTTGCTGTCATTTTGTTCTTCAGTCTAGTTGTGGAGGAGGTTGCTTCACTGGCCCAAGTTGGCACCATCATTGTGCTCTTCCTGGGTGAGGCAGATCAGTCGCCAGCTTCTGGACAGCCGCTCACGCTGGCTGCTGGCTACACATGGTAGCCCATGGTAACCCACTGCAGCAGGGGCTGCAGCCTACGCCGTTGCCAGCGACTCATGGCAGCCCAGCTCCAGGTTGAGCTGTTGTTCAGCATCTTAACTGTGGAGGGCAGTGTCACTGGCCCTCATATGTGGGATCTGA
>NW_017731355.1:5177441-5187021 GCF_001890085.2 Hipposideros armiger
GGGAACAGACAAGTTGCTGTCATTTTGTTCTTCATCTTAACTGTGGAGGGCAGTGTCACTGGCCCTCATATGTGGGATCTGAACTGGGGCCCTCTGGCATCCCAAGCCAGCTCTTAACCAACGTGCCAATATCGGCCCGCCCAATAACATTTTAATATACTTTATCTCATTTACCTCCAGCTTTATACCAAAGTGGAGAAGATATGTTGAGACTCTGGAGAGGTCCCAAGGAGAGGTTATCTTGATATCCTTTACAGTAGCCATGAAAACAAGATCCTGTGCCAAAGTCTCAGAATAAATCAAGGTGGATCCAAGGAAACTAGGTAACAGGACTGAGAAGAAATCCATTAAGTGATATTTCTTCATTTAGTCTCTTTTGGATTTCCTCAGAATCTGTGGGTGACCTTTAAAAATACCAGGGGTGCCAAAAAAAATGTATATACATGACTAGTATTCAGCTTTTGTTATCGGTATATATTGAGCATTACAATTTTAATACTTTTTTTGGCACCCTCTGTATAGTGCCAGGGTGAGAGTGGACCGCTGAGATGCCAGACTGCCTTACAGTGGGCGGGAGTGAGCTGGGCAGATGGTAACGTGCTCCAATCTGGCCCACCAGAAGCCTAGACACAGCTAAGGGTATAGGGACACATACTCTTTTAAACTATGGATAAAGGAATCAAGTGTTGTGAGGGTGGTTACACAGGGAGAGCAGGTGGCAGTGAGGAGGACAAATTTGGCGGTTTTAACCCTGTTGCCAGCTGGGCAGGCACATGATTCCAGTGTGTTAAAAGCAGGCTCTTTTAGGCATTTTCAGAGGTAAATTTACATTATGATTCCTTAGAATTCACAGTTCAATTAAACTGGTAAGCGGTTGTTTGGGTGAGAAACCCCACAGGTCCGAGAGGGAATATGTATCTTGGACAGGGTCTCATTTATTCAGAAGAGTAATGTTAGAGTGAGAAGCGTGGTTCTGAATTCCAGAGAATAACAGGAAAGCTGGCTGCACTGAGCCCTCCTGTTCAGGGAACTGTAGACATCACTTGTCCTTTGGAAGTTTCCACCAGCTCACCGGGATGTCCAGGGCTGAACCCATCCATGGAATTCTCAGAGCTCCACTGTGCCCCTGAGGCCACTGTTCCCAAATAGAATGAACCCCTGGCATAGGAGCCCCACAGAGTGGGTTTGGAAGTTTTCGTACTGTCCTGAAACAACATGACATCTTCAATACCAACCAAACCCTTTTGAACTTCCCCAGGCCTCCAGGAGAGGGCCAGGGCCAGAAAAGGAGGAAGAGAGGGAGGTAACAGTTATTATACTTCCATTCTGTGCCTTGAGCTATGCTTGGAGCACATTTAGTATTCCTTCCTCTTTTTCAAGTAACAGCACCATCTTTCCAGGTTCAAATGGGACCACCCCATCTATCGGTTCACCCAGGCATGCATGTGACTCAGAACTAGCCAATCAGCAACCTCCTCGGAATTTCTGTTTTGCCCCTTGGCAAAGAGACTTGCGTTCCTTTCTCCACCCATCCTTCATGCTACGGGTCACTTGATCCTAGAGCTGCTGAGGAAGCAAGAGTGAGGCCCACAGAGAAATAATCAGAGCAGAAAGGGACAGCACAGATGTCCAGCGACATCTTTTGAGTGCCTGGATGTTGCTGTGCATGAAAGCAAAACAGCTCCCTGAAGTTTTCAGCCACATGAGTTAATGAAGCCCTTGCTTATACTATTTTAATTAATGCACTACAAAGCTGGAATTTGAACCCAGCTTTGTCTGACTCCAAGGCCAATGCTCTTTCCACTACACAGAACCGCTTCCTAGTGCAGCACTCACTGAGCCGGCATTTTCCTGAGGCCCACACTCTCAACCCCAGTTGCATGCTTTAGGGTGAAGAACAAGTCCAATGCAGCCATGGGGTTGGGGACACTTCTAGTACTGGGCCATTGCAAAAGTCAACCCTCCAACAGACACACACACTCACACACCCCTCTAGTGGTTGGCGGCTGGAATACCAATTCCTTGGAATTGTCCCCAATCCTACTCCGGGGTTTGGGGCTCTTTCGCAACCTACCCAAGCTGTGGTTGTATGGGCCCCTTAGAGGTGCCAGCTGAGATATTGCTGGAACACCAAGCACTCCTGGGGTGGGAGGTGGGGGTGAGGAGCACCAGCAATTGTCACAGTGTTTCTGGGAAAACATTGCCAGGAGATTGTCTTAGTCTGGGCTGTCATAATAAAATAACATAGACTAGATGGCTTAGACAACAGAAATTTATTTTCTCATAGTTCTGGGGGCTGGGAAGTCCAAAATCAAGGTACTGACAAAGTAGGTTTTATTCTGAGGCCTCTTTTCTTGGCTTGTAGGTGGCCGCCATCTCACTGTCTGCTCATGTGTTCCCTTCGTGTGTGTTGTGTGTGTGTGTGTGTGTGTGTGTGTGTGTGTGTGTGTGTATAGAGAGAGAGCTCTCTGATTATGTCTCTTATAAGGATACCAATCCTATTGGCTCAGAGCCCTTATGATCTCATTTAACCCGAATTACTTATAAAGGCCCCTATTTCCAAATATGGTCACAATGGGGTTAGGACTTCAACCTATAAATGTGTGTGGGGTGGGGGGGGAGGGGAGTTAGGAGAGCACACACACATTCAGTCCATAACAGAGATGTGCTAGGGACTTTCAGTCAAAGGAGATGTGGAGAAAGTACAGAACAGAGTATTCAGGAGGACGTGCAGGCAGTGGGAGCTGCTCCCCAGAGCGCAGGCTTAGGCACTTTGCAAGGTGCCTAAGGCTCCTGGACCTGTGCTTCCCTGCTGCCTCATTACAGGACAGAAGGTTGGGTTTTCCTTCTTTGTTTTGGCAGCAATGTAAGTCAGGGCTTCCTGGTTTCAAGATAAATTCATATGTTAAGGTTGTGGTGTCCCAGCTGGGAAAACTAAATTAGTTAACTGAAAATGAAAAATAGGAAAATTAAACCAGCAAATTCTCCAAACATATTGGGCTAATTTAAAACCCAGGTTAACATTGATTTATTGTTTTAATAAGATTCCTGTGTAAGGAAAAAAACTGGTCTGCAACATAAAGAAGTGTGGGGGGATGTGTTTATTTGGCTGCAATATATAGCAGCAACAGGGCAAAGGACTCCTTGAGTTTCTTTCATTTATTTTCCTTACTTTTAAAAGCATTACTGTTATTATTTTTACCTAAGACCAATGTATACAGAATAATATAAAAGACAGTTAATATTCTGAGTTCTCTCTTCACCAAAAATGGCCCATGGAGCAAGAACTCCGATGAGGGTCTGGAAGGCACTGGTCCATAGCTCTCCAGCCAGCATAGTCCCATGGCTGAAAGAGAAGCTTTGCTCAGAAGAGGCCAAGTGCAGGGACAGTTGGACTTGTCCTCAGCCTCAGCACTAGCCCAAGCCAGAGCCATCCTACAGCACCAAGTTGTCACTGTAGGGCTGAGGCTTCAGGAGTGGCACCCCTTCCTCCTCAATGAGTCAAGTCCATCTGAAGTTCAGAGAGCTTAGCCACCTCCCCTTGGCCTCCCTGATTGCCTATAATGTAAAACTGTGGTCAAGGGCTTTGGGCCCTCTCACTGAACACTCTGGAAGAGGCGGTTATGTGCACTTCAACAAGGCCAGACACCAAGGCCAGAGGAAAAGTGCTCAAAAGTCATAGCCAAGGTCCAGGCCAGACTCCTACATAAAGGCCCAATTCCCAAATATGGTCATAATGGAGTTAAGCCCGACTCCAGGCCGGAGAAGTCAGGGCCATATTTAGGACCTTGCAAAGATGGGCAGAGCCAAACATCTAGTCTCCAATCTCTTAGGAAATAACCTTTTAGGCATGACGCATACAGTGGATTTAACTGTGTTCCCAATGTTTTATTTCTTGAGCTGACTTTGAGGTAAATACATAGGTATCGCTTGTATTTTTCCTCATCTGTTTTTGAGTGTCTTAAATATTGTATAATACATTTAAAAAATAAAATTATATTAAGAAAATAAGGCATTGAGGCGGGAAGTAGGGATATCTTTTGAAACTCAGTATGCTTGATGAATTTGAGGGGGAACTGAAGAGTTATATGTTCATAATAAGTCCAGATAAGATAATTCCCATCCAGGGCCTACAAGATTTTAAATCTTTGCCCATGGTAAAAGAACTAGAATCCATTGGCTATTGAGTCAAATCCTAAAATGTTAGCAATAGGCCATTCTGCTCCTTGATTGGACCCAATAGAATAGAAACATTACAACTTGTGTCTTTTTGCATGTCGAGTGCATTGAATCCTCACAAAGCTCACTTTCGTTCGTATGGTTCCCATACAGCCCCAGAAAAGAGATGCTGGCTTTTTGCCTTTTCACTATGAAGGGTAATATTCGGACACATCACATGAGGCTGGGAAGGAGCAGCGGGCTGGAGTCAGAAACAAAGACACTTTGCTCCACAAACCCTCAGTCCCCACTCGAGAGGCTTTACTCATTACCCCACCATTTAGCAATCTGGTGTGTATCAGATGTTAGATAAATGCCTGTTCCCAATTAATTTTATCATTACTGATTTATATTTGATGGCTATTTAGAACAGTACATTATCAACAAACAGTAGAAGATAAAAACGCTGAGGACTAATGGGGGTTGAAAAGGTTTCATGAAAGGATGTGATCTCTATTGTGAGGTTCCTGCTCACATTAACAAGTCCATGAAATTGATTTCCATGGAAAATACTTAGAGGAAAACCCAAGAAAATCTTTCAGAATTACCGCAGTTCTTAACTTTCGGGGAATGTCTATGAGTGTGTCATATACATGTGTTTTTAACTGAACTATGCTGGGCCGGCCGAGTGGCGCGATGGTTAAGAACTCGCTTAACTGAACTATGCTTTCCTATTGATAATAAGGAACCTTAAGTAAAACAGTTAAAGTAAAAAGGCTTTATTATATATAGTAAGCACATATTTCCAAAAAGTAAATGTGGTTTCATTCATTGCTCCATTAAAAATAGTAACTTCAAGGGCCGACCGTGTGGCTCATTGGTTAAGAGTTGGCTTGGGACTCCAGCTCTGAGCAGCAGGGCCCCAGTTCGGATCCCACATGAGGGCCAGTGACACTGCGCCCTATACAGCTAAGATGGTGAACAACAGCTTGATCTGGAGCTGGGCTGCCATGAGTCGCAGGCGATGGCGTGGGCTGCAGTGGGCTGCTGTGGGCTACCGTGAGTGGCTGGTAGCCGTCATGAGCTGCCATGAGCTGCCGTGAGTGGCCGTCCAATGGCTGGTGAGCGACTGCTTCACCCAGCAAGAGCGCAATGATCATAATACCAACATGGGCCAGTGAAGCAATGTCCTCCACAACTAGACTGAAGAACAAAACGACAGCAACTTGTCTGTTCCCCTTCCCCGATTCCCCAAGGCTGTTCCCCTCCCCCAATTCCCCAACAAAATCTTTAGAAAAAAAAAAAAGTAACTTCAGTGTGATTAGGTTGATTAATGAATTACTGTTGAGTTAGTAAATAAAAATAAAATGAGCATTGTTATATAAGAAGAGTTGATTTGGGGAGTTAAAAAGAACACAGTAGAGCTGTTTGATAAAATGTACAGCCCTAAAGCCTACCTGGTTTACAAGAAAATCTTAAACACTGTGTGATGTGGTGGGAAGAAAAGGCAGCAGATCAGCGTCAGGTAGGTGTGGGTGGAAGTTGGATCCACCCTTCACTAGAAGTGTGACCTTGGGTGCCTGGGCTCCTCACCTGTAGGATGGGAATAATAAATACTCCCTGGTTGTGAGAGGATGTGAAACCAGGGATGTAAAACTTGGAGCCCAGAGGCTGGAACATAGCAGACACTCAACACAGAATAATTTCCCTTTTCACCTCAGGAAAACATGCTTTTATCTACAAGTCTCATTGTCTCAGGAAAAGAGAATGTAGGTTTGAATTTACTATAGCCACAGTCCGAGAAAAATGAAGGAATGGGATTCTGTCAATAGTTTCTCCCATGGCGCCACAACTCTTTATAAGAGATCACTTTAGAATTCTTGATGACAGACATCAGCAGCCCATACGCAGGGGTATAGCGTTTGCAGTTGTTAAATATTGAAATGCTTTCTTACCAGTTGCTAAGTTGCTTCTGCCTTTGTCCCTACAAGACTACCCAGCCACCTTAGAACCCCTTGCCTTCCCTTGATCCAGCACCCAAAGGTTAATGCCTGTTCCTTAGGGGTGTGCTTCAGGACCTTCTTAAGAGCTCTGGCTTGTTGTCCATTCTGATACACTGGAATGCACCCCCATGCCCTACTGGTTTCCAAATACTTTATCACTCTGATTTCTAACAAGTTCTCATACTCTTCTTCTTTGGTCCCCAACTTATTTGCAGGATAATGGAATTTGAAATCACTCTCCCCTGGGGAGGTCCTTTTTGTAAACTAGAGCTGGCCGTCCTGGCTATGTCTTCTGGTCAACTTGGATGGTTTCCTCTCTTAGCCCCAGCTGCTGTGGGGTCACTTTTCCTTGTAAGGTTTGTAATATAAACCAAAAGGGAGTCACTGAAGTCCTGGCCTGCAGGGTAGCTTTGTTTTGAAGGATTCTGAACCTTGAAAGCAGGGATCTCAACAATGTGGTTTCCTGTGGGTGGGCCTGCTCTGAACAGGGATCTTTCCCTTGGGGCATATCCATTCTTGTTGAGAGCTGACAGAGCTGCTCCCAGCCCCCCCTCCCCCGCACACACAAAACTGGGCAAGTTTGGTCCCTGTTCCCCTCCAGTGGTGCGCCCTCCTGTGAGCCGCCCCTCTCGAGGGTGTCATGGTATTGAAAAGAGGCCCATGAATCCATAGTCACAACAAACACTGTCTTAATCATTCTATTAACATGAAAGAACACAGACTTTCCACCAGATACTCCAGCAGTCTCTGTCTTCACTGGTTTTCAATGTTATTAGACACTGTTGTGCTTAATAACATGTAAGTTTATCCAAAAGCTTACAGAATTCAGATGCTTTTGATCACATATTTTAAAAATCAACTAACACAAAAAGTGCAACAACTATCATGTGGGAAGGCTGTAAAATTTGACATTAACAAGAGGTTCTCATCCTGGAAAAGTTGGACAGTACTGTTACAGCGCATTATGGAAATGAGAAAAAAGTACATAATTGAATGATTAGCATATTAGTAAAGAGACATAAGAACAACAACTCACCACTCTTCTGCATGGGAGGCCACCATTCCAGCCAGTGGGGTGTTCCTAGTTCTCCATAACTGCAAAATAAAGGGGAAGATGAGAGTAATTCCCAACACTCAAACCTCAAGAAAGCGTGCCCACATCTAAATAGGACTTTTACAAGCAAGATCAGTGAAGGTTGCTAAATACAAGAATGTCATCACCTCTGACAGCATGGAGGTCTAAGGCGGGGCTGAAGGCCAATGCAATTAAATTTGCATCTCCTCTTCCCTTCCTCCTCAGCCTCCTGCCCTCCTGTTCTCTCCCCACTCTGGCTGGTCTTCAGAAAAGTGTTGGCAGGTAGCACCCAGCTGGGACGGCTGCCAGGCTTCTAGATGGAGGAGCTGTGCTGCAGCTGTGTTGGCAGAGAAAGGCATGGAGGAGCCAGGGTAAATGAATTAAGTCCTGATTCTTCATGCTAAGCTACGGGACATTTCTAACACACAGGGGCAGCTGCTGGCTGCATCCCATCAGCTGGTATAGTGTTGCAAATAGATAGAAACACACTGTAATGGTGACCAAAATGAAGAGACTCACCAGTGAGAGCAATGCTGGAGGGGTAAATCTTGTTTTAAACAAAACCCCAACACAAATGCTTCTTATAAAAGATTTTTATAAAAATCTCCTTTTATTTATTATTTGCTGATGATGTTGTAATACATCTTCAGTCAAGCCACACTATTTCGAGCAACCATCTCATAATCTTTCTCATCTAATCCAAATTGACAGTATTTTAGGAGGGACTAGTTTCCAAGAGCAATATGCCAAGTTTCTACAGAATTAAATAAAATGGAGAACTGGCAAAGTGAAGGCGACAAACGTATGTAGTCATCTCTATGTCTCAGATCCAAACAACATTACTCTTTCCTCAAGAAATTGGATGAGTCATGAGTAAGCAATCAACTGGTAGAGGGTCCTCTAGCATAACTTTGGCCAATCTTTAAAACTTCCTCAGTAATTAATTTCTGACTTGTAAAATGGATGAAAATATTTAACAAAGAGCATGCAAAATTGTTATGCTTCAATAAAATTATGGTAGGCAGAGTCCTGCCTTCCCACCACTAAAATGCCCATATCCTACTTCCCGGGACCTGTGCACATATTACTTTGCATGGCAAAAGGAACTTTGTAGATTTACGAGGGTTCTTGAGATGGGAGATGACCCTGGATTACCTGGGTGCCCCCAGTGTAATCACGAGGGTACTCATAAGTGAAAGAAGGAAACAGGACAGTCAGTGTCAGTGATTGGATGTGAGAAAGATTGGATCAACCATTGTTGACTTTGAAGATGGAAGGGGGATATGAGCCAGGGGATGCAAGCAACTTTCAGAAGATGGAAAAGATAAAAAAATAGATTTTCTCCTAGAGCCTCCAGAGGAAAGGCAGCCCTACTGATACCTTGACTTGAGCCCAGTGAGACTGAAAGATAATAATCCTGTGTTATTTTAAGCCACTAAATTATTGATCTTTTGTTACAGCACCAATAGGAAACTAATACAGTCACAATCAAATAATGTCAGACAATAGTTAAAATGTTCTGTATTTCATTTAGGATTAAAAACTGTATTTCCTTTAGAATAGATGCTCTGGCAACATTTATTAAACAAGTGTTTATGAAATATCTCAACTTTTATAAGATACTATTTTCTTAGTTTATTTTCTCAAGTAAGAAGTGAGTATCAAACCCTAACTACATGCTAGAGTTGGGTAAATACGGAACAAGGAGTTTTTGCCAAACCTAAGGCACACAAAAAGATAGCAAACAGAAATGGACCCTTAGGTCTCCCATGGGTCACTGTAGTGAGACTTAACTCCTGTGCCTCACTGGTTTTGGAAATAAGCAAATATTTGAATAAAACTCTTATTTTTCTACCCCTAGGTTTAGAAATACATTAGAGAGTCTGTCTTCAAAAGTTAAGTACCTCAGTCAAATTAGTATTTCTAAGTACTTTAAGATTCACAATTTTACTGACAGAAAACAAAGGCATGAAACTTCTCTGATGTTACAGCTTTCATAAGAAGAGAAGGAGTCAAGACATCATTTACTTGAATTGTTCAGGTTAAGCTTCTATTTCCTAGGATGCATTTCAATGACCGTTTTGGGGCCAGGTGTGCATTTCAAAAGGTTCTGGCATGGGAAAAATATAAAAATTACTGGAGTCATGTCTTTTTTTTTTTAAAGATTTTTTTAAAATTGGGGAACTGGGGCCGGCCGAGTGGCGCGATGGTTAAGAACTGGCTTGGGACGCCAGAGGGCCCCGGTTCGGATCCCACAGATGAGGGCCAGTGACACTGCCCTCCACAGCTAAGATGCTGAACAACAGCTCAACCTGAAGCTGGGTTGCCTTGAGTCGCCGGCGAC
>NW_017731355.1:5187621-5206691 GCF_001890085.2 Hipposideros armiger
GCAGTGTCACTGGCCCTCATATGTGGGATCCGAACCGGGGCCCTCTGGCGTCCCAAGCCAGTTCTTAACCATCACGCCACTCGGCCGGCCCTGGAGTCATGTCTTAACATAACAACCATTTGGTGTCTAACTGAAAAATACAAGCCTGGGCATGATTACACTGGAGCATGTTTGCAAAATTCAATCCCTAGTGTAGTTTCTTTGCAAGTCCATTGTGAATTAGCTGCATGTAATCTCAGGCCCCCAGTGGTGCATTACTAGGGGAATGAAACTGTGCTGGAATTGACAGGGTCAGGACCAGAGAGAGATCCAGTATAGCAGTAGCCTCTCAAGAAGAGGACAGGCCTCCAAAGATAATGAGTGGGGAACATGGGAAGCTTGGGTCCCACCCAGGATGGTATTCCTATTCAAATAGTCTAACTGGTGGATTGTGTCTCTGGATGGAGAGAATGTTCCTTGGCATGTGGATAATAACAGTGCCTTCTAAGAAGGGATGGAGTCTATGTGGATTGAAGCAGAAAAGCTTCAAGCTGGGGTAGAAGGGAGGTGGGCTCTACAGGGAGAAAGGGTTAAGCAGATGGTCATGGTGTTGAATTTGAACTGGGGGTCTGAGTTCATAGCAGCTCCAAGCCAAGGAGAAAAGTTCATGAAGCAGCATATGTAGAGTACACAAAAAAACTTAAAAACTGCAGCTCCTTGAGCAGCAACCACCAAGCTAAAGAACCTAATTCTAAATATCATGTATGATGAGTGTGGGACCCTGGATAAACTTCTCGGCTTGCTCGGATTGGCTTAGGGACTGGCTTTGGTTGGACTTTCCTGTTAAAAATTGTCAGTCCTTGCAGCTGGGCAGAGCTGGGGGCAGGATGGGAGTGGCATTTCCAGCAGTGTTGGCTTCATCCGAATGGGTCATTATAGTTTTTTAGTAAGAAGCTGCAAGAATTTGAGTTTCAAATTTTTTCTCCAATCTTAAAGCTACTAAGTTCCTGTTACATGTACATTTCTCTTTGCATTCAATTAAGCAACCCTGAGATTTAAAAAAAAAGTTTAAACAAGTCACCACAACATTTAATCCCCAGGTTTGGCTCTGCATTTACTTAGCATCAGGCAGCTAACAAAAAACAAAACAAAACAAAACCAAAAAACGAATATGAGGAGATGGGAGCAAGGAAGAGAGGAAACAAAATGAACTCTTTGAACTGAATCAGAGCAAATGAGTCAAAGCACAGGGGTAAGAAAGGTCCAGCAGAGAGGATGAACCATCGCTGTTCAGTGCTCTCTGAAGATGCCTAAAGAAAACCCGGCATCACAGAGGAGGCCAGTAGAGACTCAAATATGAGGCCATTAAACATCCCGGCTCTTCTGAGACATCAAGCAGCCAAGTTGCCCACGAACAGCACATGCGTCTGCAGACAGTGGGGCAGGAGAGCATGCTGAGAGTGAAGCAATCTACTCTTGCTGTTCTTAGGGTGGAGAGAAGAATTTTTGTATTATAGGTGAGGCCTTTTCCATTTCAGGCCTGATATATTCCTAAACACAAGGGTGGCTCATTGTGCATTTTAATTTATGGAGGTGGAATGCCCTGGAGCAGACATCTACCTGCGATTTTCTCAAGAGCCCTATTCCATGTGAGCTTCTGGAAGGAGGGTGGAAGAACATTTGCACAGAGCCTGGACTTCATAGCTGACATGACTGATCAGCATTCTTCTTGTTAACGTCTGTTTCTTAAATTCTCTTTTCTGTTGCTTCTCACCATCTCTTAATAAAACCCCGATATGCCAGGGGTTCGGAGTGAGGTAGGAGAAAGGGGGAGGTGGCTGTAGAGAAGATTTGCTCCCTTTGTCAGACTGCAAGTGGCCCTCGCAGCCCACTTGGGCAAACGCTGATCTTCACCGTAAATGATAGATAGGGCCCGTGGCTCATGCAAGACTTGGCCACTGAGTTATTAGGTGACAGGCCAAATAATAGCTCCTGTCTCTTTTTCAGGTTCCCTATTGGCTTAGCTTACACCAACCAGCTGCCTGACAGAATAAAAGTGGTATGAAGCTTTGTGAATAAAAATGTCAGTTATGAGAACCCATGTGGCAATTGTCTCAGGTAGGGTCTCCAGGAAACACAATCTGAGATGGGGATTGAATGCCGGTGATTTATTGGGGAGTACTGTCCATGGAGGAGTGAAGGAGGAAGGATTGGGTAGTACAAGAAGTTCAGCTACGATGCAGTGATTAAAAAAAAACAAAAAATCCTCAGCTAATCCCACAGTGAACTTTGGGGCTGGATGGCCTTGCAAGGTTGTCCCAAATTGGGGTGAGGGGGCCAGACCTTTATACTTCTGCACAGCCATTTAATGGTTATTGATTTAGGGTGTAGCCTGAATCCTGGAGGATGGCACCCCATCCTCACTGGGTATCCTTGCCCCCAGCTGGCCTCTCTTCCTCAGACCTTTCTGTTCTCAATCTTTTCATCTTCCTCTTTCCAGGCCCCTGACCAAACAGACAAGAATTCACCACTGTCTATGGGTCCACAGAGAGTCTAACCTCAGACCACTTTTGTTTCTACCTAAAGTGGGTAGGGAGATGAATCACCCAAAGCTCTGCCCAACTGTGAGAACTTTAAACTTGTACCTACTGTTGAGCTGATCTATCATGAACCAAACCTGACCTTTACTCTCCATTGTCAGATGGTCGTGTAGCTGAGGGAGAGGCACCAGTGTATCAGTGGATGAAACGGGGAGCTGGGCCATCTACTCATGCAGCGATGCCCTTTGGCCTTGTTTGTGTCCATTCCCAGATGCATGACTTCCATCTTATTAATGACAGAGATTGGAGCAGTTTACAGAGTCCTGGAAAAAAGATCATAAATGTATTTTCTCATCTACCCAACATGACTATGAACTCTTTCTTATTTACCTTTCTGATCAAAAGGAGAAAACACATATTCATATTAATAACCATAACCATGTACCAAGGTCATGTTAATTTGTTGCAGCAAAGATGCCACATGTGATACATCGGCAATTGGGGTGACTATTTAGTTGAGTTTGCAGCAATTCACTATCTCATTCTTCAAGACCTGTCTGGCTTTTGTAGGGGACATATTAGTTAATTAATGGGGATAGCATGAGGACCTCGCCCCACCCCCTGCTTCTTTTGGGTGTTTAAGGACAACACTAATGTTTGCTATTCTCCCTTGGTTGTGAAGTTGTTTTTCATTTGCTATCTTGGCTAGTGGGAAAGTGCATAGTTTTTGTTTGGCCTTCCTCACAATGATAGCTCTTACCCCACAGCTAAGGAGCTAATGTGGGTTTTCTGCTACCTACCAATGATTATATTTCTGTTCCAATTATACATTCCAGGTCTAAGGAAGAGACCACCCAGTGGGACTGTGCACCTAGTGGACACAATGAGAGCTGAATCTGACCAGGGCCTCCTTTATTACCTGGCCTTCACTCTAACAGAAAGCCTAGATGCCATCTCAGCTCCTCAGCCATAAAGATCAGCTCAGACCCAGTGTCCAACATGTCTGAAATGTTTGGGTGATTCCCTTTGGCCCAGTGTATGAACATCCAAGTTCTGGAGGCAGCATATTTGAGGACTTTCTGGCCTTACACAGTATATCTACTCCAGCATGCCTGCTTCTGAGTTTTATGGTCCTTCCTGCTTTCTGTCAACTTCCATGATAGTCTGGCATTTCCACTTCATCTAGTGTGAGCCATCAACTTCTCCAAGCACCAAAAACCATCCTAGCAGCATGTTAGGCTATTTCCTGGGGTCCTATGCAGGGTGTTATATCCTCTATTGCCGGCAAATCTTTGCATATCCAAAATCTCTCCTTTGCCCAACTTGATTTTCTGCCCCCGTTGATACATCGCTCTCAGGATCCAGTCCTATCAGTAATGCCTTGGCTCCTGCCAGTCCATGCTGCATAGGTCTTGCAGCTCTTTTAGAGTATAGCCATTTTCTCTTTTAGCACGTCCCCAGCCAGGTTATGCTGTGACTCAACCCTATCATTTGTCTATTGGTCAGGAGGGGAGCCGTGAGTGGATTTGGGGAAGGAGGAGTGTATTGCCATGCAAAGCAGAGACTTCTGCACCATCTTCAGGCAAGGGAGCAGCACTAGCCTTTAACAGGGAAGAAGTGGGCCACATCTAAGCCCAGAAGATTCAGAAGAACCTGGGAATTCATGTTCTCCCAGTTCATCAACCCGTGTGTACCTATCCCCTGTCTCAAGGTCCCACTCCTAGCTGTGGCACAGCAGACCTGTTGGAGCTGAGAACCCTGTCTCCTGCGGAGCTCTGCTACTTTCAAAATTAAGCCCTTGGCCTGTTCCTCAGCTTTTTGGCCCTCCAATTGCACATGAGTCTGTTTGTGTGGAGGTCCTCTGGCTTTCACATGTAGCCTTTAGTTTGTTATTTATCACTCTTAGTACCAACTGCTGCAGGTCTGGTTCCATTTCTCCAAGGAAAGCTTATTAGGGAGTGGAAGTGTTCTCAGGATCAACCTTTGAGTGGGGGAGTAAAGGAAGCAGAATTGGGCAGAGGGAGAAGATGAATGATGATGTGGTCCCAACAAAGGCTCAGGACTTGGGATGGCCCTGCATTGTGGTCCCAAATTGGAATGAGGGGGCCAGGCTTTTATGCCCCATCAAACAGTCATCCAGTAAGGGTTGGCCCTGGGTAGGAAGTATATGACCTTGAGCAAGGTGGCTGGCTCTCTTCAGCCTACAGCAAGTTCCAGGAAAGGTCTTAGCTGAGAGCTGTTGGCATCTGGCATAGAGGGTGGAGGGGGTAATGAGTGCCTGAGTCCACCAGGGAGATCTGGACAGAGAATCCTGACATCCATTGCACCAACCTACCTACTCATATATATGGGGTTTTAAAACCTTAACCATACAAAAGAAATTACTTTCAGATCCTCAGGTGAAACTTAATGGTGAAATATGACTTTGTAAGCCTCCATTTACACAGCATCTTAGGTTTACCAGGGGTCCCAAGTTTAAAAACAAACCAGGGTCTTTCTTTCTTTCTTTTTTTTTTTTTTTACATAGACAACCAAAGGGGGCCATTTGGCATTTGGAGTAAACAACTCCAACAATGGTTCTGCAAATGGTCCTAGAATTTTAACCCTCTTGTCTACACTCCCTTTCTGTGCTGCTTGGAGCTGAAGGCCACACTAACTCTCTAAGCAACTCAAAATGTTAACAGCTTCCTGGCAAGCATCCGTGTATTCTCTGGGCCATGCTGAGCCATGCCTTGGGGTCCCGAGCTGCCCAGAGCCACCCACTATTTTCACTGGGTCTACAGACAGCACATTGACTGCCCGTGGTGCAAAGAAGCAGTGAAACAAGCACAGCCCATTTCTTAGCAAGAAAAAGCCGTTGAATTCTGTGCACTGAAGACAAATTGGCCATAAACTCTGCAAGCCCACTTGCAGAGTTTCAGTTACTAAATGATTAAAGTCTCTAATCTCTGGAGCGGTGATAAAGAACAGCTGAGAAGGGGGCTGGGTATTCGATGCTGGGGAAGGTACAGCACATCTCTCTTGAGACTGTGCCAGACGAAGTCCACCCCTTAAAAGAACCACTGATAAGTAAGACATCATTAATAAATCAATGACAGGAAAATGAAAACGGAAGCAGATGAATCAGCTAGTGGATCAGGTTGTAGATGAAAAACATCACATCTGTTGCTACCTTCAGTGCATTAACAAATAAGTCTGCTTTCATACTTATACTTGGAATAATGAAGCTTCAAGAGCGATTAAGCGTAAATCAATGTTTAAATGTATCTTGTACCTCCCCAAACACCAGGAGGCATATCTTGCCTTGCTTTGAATTCTTTTTGGCAGTCAACGGGAGGTGCAGGGATTTTAAAAAAAAAAAAATGCTGCCTCATTTTGGCTCTGCTGTGAGGTTGGGGCACACAGCTAATTTAGTGTTAAGCCTCACGCTTTGATTCTTACCAACTGAAGGCACTGAGCTGTGCTTAATCGATACGTTAAATCCAAGCCAATGTCTTTCAGCTCCAGCAATAGCCACCAGTCTAGGACAGCTTGGCTCTAGCTCCCTTTCCTCCTCATGCAGATATTGATTTACATTTTATTTTGCTTTTATTGAAGACTGTAGCAAAATTAACAGTTGAGATGGTGAATCATTTTTTTTTCTTTTGAAGCATAATTTCTCCTTTATATACAATGAAAAAAAAATTGCTTCTCCCTCTCATGGCAAAGTGGCTGGTTTTAGGACATTAAGGATGGAGATCAGCAATTAATTTGGCGAATTGTACATGGATGTCCACGTGGTGAGAGATGTACTCTCAACAGGATAATCTCTGCTTTAGAGATGTTGGGACTAGAAGGTGAGGCAGAAGGAGATGGCTCAGGCTGGGAAAGGTGGAAAAGGCCAGAAAGGACATAAGGTAACACGATCAGGAAAGGAAATTAAATTTACATCCTAAATTGCTCTGAAAAGCAGGAAATTCTGCAAGCTGGCTAATACATGAGTTCTTAGTAAGACAAATGGGGAGCGCATAGGAAGAAAGGAAAGGTAAGAAATGAGATGAATAGAAACGATGGGCAGAAAACACAGGGACATTCTAAAAGTGATTATATTATTGATTTAACAACTTTGTGAATACACGAAATGCCATTGAATTGAATTGTACACTATAGATGGGTGACTTGTATGATATATTAATTATATTTCAGTAAAGCTGTTACTTAAATAAAAAATTTCCTCATAAGATGAAGGAGAAAAAAAGTGAGGATGGGAGGTATAGTCTCCAACTACCCTGCCATATTCTTAGCCCTGTCACTAAAAGGAAGAAGGCAGGATGAATTTTTGTGATCAATTATCAGACTTGGCCATCTATTCCGCCCCCACCATGCTGTACTCTCTGACTGCCTTCATGTGTCGAACATGGCTGAAGCCCCCCAGAACATCCTTTTGCAGGATTGGGGGACTATGTGAACCTGTTAGACGATGTGACCATTCCCCAGTGGACCTTGCTCCACTCTACTGCAACCCACTACTGAGTTCACTTACTTTTCTGAGATAGAATTCTTTTGATTCAAAGTGGAAAGGATAATGACCAAATCTAGTGTGTCATCTCCTTTAGCCTACACCCAACGTCCTGGCCAATGCAAGGTAGAGCCTGTCTGATTCTTGGGATTAATACTTCTTTGATAGAAAAATTACTCCAAGTTTCTGAGGGCTTCAGCTAGATGCTCTATGGATAACTGTCTGGCGTCAAACTCTCCATTTCTTGCCATTCCTCACCCCACATCTTCAGGTCAGGGGCCTTCACCATCACATTATCCCTAGGGCCTGAGGGCTCTCATTTCAGGAAGGCCTGAAATCCCTTCATTCCGGTGGTGGGTCCTTCTGTAATCCTTGCTACACTTGGAAAAGGAAATTTAGTAGGTGTCAGATATATGCTTGTCGATCTATTGATTCATCTACAACATAGAACTGATGAAACTTCTGTCTAAAAAGAGGTGGAATAGTGCTGAAGGCCTATACTACAAGGCAGTTTGCGGGTACCACCAGGGGCCTCAGCTTCCCCATTGGTTAAATAACGATGTTATTTTTTATGTGTTTGAGCATCTTCAGATAAATGCTAATATAGCAGAAAAACGGATTCAGGATCTGAATATCTGAAAGTGGCTGGAATTGACAAAAAAAACACCCATATCTTCCTTAGGCAACCCTCTTTACAACACGGGGGGGCTGTTCTCCAGCAAGCTCAGGGGAGGAGAAGGGGAACTAAGAGAGGGACTCAACAGACATCCTTTTCCTTACTTTCTCTCTCTTCTTAGTTGAGCAAAGTTGAAATTAAGTGTCCTTGCTGAGTAGATTTTTCAAAGCATTAGCTAATGTGGTCAGTAATTAGGATACATTTGTCCACGGTAAAACTCATGATTTCAAGAAGCAGCTGAGTTCAAACTGAAATAAGTGTGATATATAAAGGTCTTTAGTGATCTTTAACCCAGACCATAATTAGACTCCTGGAATATGGAAAAACCAGAACAATTTAATAAACTCACATTGTGGTATGAGGTCCGTTGGCTTTCCATATTTCCGCAGACCATGCCTGGGTGGGCTTTTCTTTTCTCTGCTTCTTGAATTCTTTATTTTACTAATGACCTCTGTACTCATTAGAAGCTGTAAACACATTACAGTGGCATTTATGAAGCATCAAGTGGTATACACTTGCCCCATATTTACCCTTTAATTTCTGACACTAACGGTCAGGTTTCCTTTCATGATGGTTCTCTTTCTAGCACACTCGGGTATTTTGGAAACAACACAATCAAGGGCAGCTTCCCAGGGGTACAACTTCTGCAGTCACACAGGGCCCTGTGCTTACAAGGACCCCACACTTAGAAAAGCCCCACACTTGGTTTGATGTTCTGCTGTCATTGTTGTGAAATTCTTAATTTCTGAACAGGAGCCACATTTTAATTTTGCACTTGGCCCTGAAAATTATGTGCTTGGAACTGACCACAATATTTGGGGTTTCAGATCTCAGCTTTGGGCCTTATTGGCTTTGTGACCTTGGACAAGTTTCTTAACCTCTCTCAATTTCATTTTCCTCAGTTGTTGAATACAGAAAGAAAAGAATTGTTGTAAGAATTAAATGAGATAGAAAATGCATCAGTGCCTGGTACATGGTTCTAGTAACCCACTCTTATTAATTGCTTACCCTGTGCCAGACAAGGAGCCAAGGGGTTTATAAAGATGAGCCCCTTTATTCCTCACAGCCATGGCCAATGATCACCCTGATTTGCACTTACAGGATTTTCTAGCCAGTGTTTGCCCTCATTGGTCCAGCATCGATTCTGGTTGGTCAGTATCCTGATCATAGCGGTTATCCCCACTGTTCTCAGTGCTCTTTGTGGTCAGTAGAGTTTTACAAATGAGAGCCCTGATGTACAGACATTGAGTAATGTGCCCAAGTCTACACAGCTTTGAGTAGACACTCCTTAACTATAAATGCCATAACCTCTAGTAAAGAGCAGGGAGTCTAGTAAAAGTAAGGTGTTTTAACTTGAAGTTCAATGTTATTTCCTTCTGTCCCCAAATTCCTCTATCAAGGAGTTAATAATCAAGTGAGGGTGATAAGGCACATAGAACTGTGGCTACCACGCAAGGCCACGTGCTTCTGCTTGCCCAACCTCACCTGCCGAACCCACACTCTACCCTGCTTAAAGGTCACCTTCCAGGTCTCCATGCCTTTGATTTTTTTCCCCCTGATCTGAAGGCTCATCTCTACTTTCCAGTCCTCACAACTTCCTTCCTAATTCCTCATTTTCCTTCAAGACTCAACTGAAGTGCCTAATCCCTTCTCTGAGACGCTTAGCCTCTTGTGCATTGCACAAGGCTCTGCACGCTAGGTCTTAAAGGATGGGGAAGACTGAAATAAGTAGGATTGAGGAAAGAGGCAAGAAATCAGCCCAGACCCAGCTTAAGCGAAGTGGGAATATGGGAAGGAGTAAGACAAAGCTTGTTTAGCAAACAGCAGGTAGACCGTTTGGCCTGAAATTCAGGATTTTTACTGAGCAATGAATCTGAAACTCAAACGCTTCTTGGAACCAGGTTAATAGCACAATAAATAAATAAAACATGGCTCCATGTAGCACAATAGGGGCAGGAAGGGACTTTGACAAACTGAAAAACACATCCTCCACTTAATGGGAGGTAGCTGCTGCCCCATGCCAAATGGTTCTTTGTGGACCTTTTATGTTCTCAGGTAACATGGAAACCCAGCATGTGTGTGTGTGTGTGTGAAATAACTTGATTTTTTTTACTTCTTATTTTTAAATAGTAACAAAAAATCTGAAAAATACTACAGAGAGTTCATGTATCCCCTTCACTCAGCTTTCCCTAATATATATATTTTTAGAATTAACACAAATTTTTTTTTATCTATAACCAGTAATGATGTGACCAGTGGATACCAATTGAAACTTCTTTATTAATTGTTAGTCTGAAAGTACATATTTAAAGCATTGAATAATTGACTCTACTTATTCAAGGGTGTGCCAGGTTCTGTGTGTAGACCCGTTTCGTGCCCTACAGGTGTATAATTTATTTGGGGAAACAAAAGCAAAACATGTGATTAAAGGTAAGCCAATAATATCATCAAAATGCCATGAAAATAGAAAGGAAATCAAATCAGAGAGAGATACAAATAAACATATTGGAGCTAATATATCTTCTTAGGTTACTTCATTACTTCTATATTATATGCTAGAGGGCCATCAATGGAAAACCCTAAGTAGAAGGACACTCTTTCTATGTTCCCACCACTTGTGAGTGGACCTGAATAAACCGATGTCACTGGTACTTTCCTTTCTTTGCCTGTTCCATATTGTATGCAGATTTTTTTGTCTTCAGCCAGACCACTGAGACAATGCAGGGGGTCTTTGACTTGGGGTTTTTTCCGTACATCTCCACTCTGCCAGAAGGAATTTATATCTTCTACATTACTGAAGTACTGCTCTATCCTGGCCTTGTGAACAAGGCTCTTGAGACCCTTCCTGTTCCTCAGGTAGAAAAGTGTGCTTGCCTGGTTGGACATGCACATGCTTCTGTCCTGTCTCTTCAAGGATCTAGTTAAGGATGAAACATACTTTTCTATTAGTTTGGCATCTTCTAGCTTATCATTTTCTGGCCAGAACAGAAGGCAGGCCAAGAAATAAGGGTCTGGATATTGATGACTTAGTTCTGTGGATTGCAGTACTTCTCGGAGCTGTTTTTTAAGGATGCTAAGTGGTTGAATGAACC
Source organism: Hipposideros armiger (assembly GCF_001890085.2). NCBI lineage: Eukaryota > Metazoa > Chordata > Mammalia > Chiroptera > Hipposideridae > Hipposideros > Hipposideros armiger. Next base: position 5,198,407 of record NW_017731355.1, read on the forward strand.
TGGAGTTGGGTTTTAGACAATTGAGAATAATGTTGGCCAAAATGAAATTTTGCTTTTCCCTTGCCAGCTGTTTGGGTTTTGCTGCAAGAGAAAATTGTATTTGTCCACCATATTTTCCATAGTAGTTCCAGCCTCTTTGTGATTTGGATTAAGATATTCTAAGAGTCCAAAAAACCTATCTGCTCTCAAAACTTCTAGACCTTTCCTGCAATCCTCCTCTTTGAGTAACAGACTCTTTGCTATGTAACACGGACCCAAATCCAAACTGAAGAAAAGTTCCCTGTATTTACAGAAACAACGACTGATTTTCTTGGTTAATGAGATTTCCACAGTTTCATTTTGGGTAACTCCTTGTTTTCAGAAGACCCATATAATCAGCAAAAAAGTCAAAGCACTTTTTTATATCTGATTGTAAATTATGTAAGTAGGATGTGAACTTGCTAAGAGCCAAATAATATTCATTTTCTGAATTTGTAGGAATATTCCTTTTTCCTGATAAAAGTGCTTCCATAGGTTTTTTAGCTGATTAATTTTCTTTGTGGAAACAGGGAGTGAGCTGAAGAATCTCAACAGTGTAAAGACCAACTTCTATTTCACCCAAGAACCAGCTGTATTATATATGCCATATTTTCTTTGAGACTTCTGTGGTGACCAGGTCTCTCCTTCATAGTCTGTCCTGTCAGTTTGCTATTGGGAGTTTTTGAAAGCTCTTGAGGCATTTTCAGCAGCTTCTAATAAGTGTTTTAGGTCATTAATGGTGATATCCTTAACAGTTTTTGTTTTCATCCAACCAACATTTTACTTTTGTAGACCTGACCAAGTGTATCTGAGATATAGACATTTTTAAGCGCTCTCCTTTGGGCCTGATTTGCCCAATCCAGAACAGTGTTAAAAGTTTTTCTCTTTAATGTAGGAATGTCTTGCTAAGGCCTGACATATAAATGGATCTTGTGGGAATCGAGTACTTCCTTCAGTCCAGACCCTTTCCACTTCATCATTCTCTAAAGCTTCAATTAATGGGGAAAACAAAGTGTCTGTTTCATCTCCATACTCTTTGCGCTGTCTTGTAAGCAGAAGAGTTTGTACATCATGTTGACATTTGTCTTTTGCTATTCCAGAAACATAGAATAAGTTCTCTTTTAACATCTTCAATGCAATTTGACAATTATCCAAGTCATAACTTCTTTCCAGTTCCTTTAGACGGTAAATGGCAATGAGAGGGTGAATGATACGCTTGCTTGTTATCTCCCATATTTTGCAACTTCTGTGTTTATTAGAAGTGTCAAATAGGTTCCCATCTTCTATGCTTTCAGGTTTCCAGGGCTTACTAGCGTTTGCGATTCCCAAAAATGTTTCACAGTGTGACACAGATATTGTAGAATCAGTAAAATAAGAGTTAATTAGAGCCAGGAAAGAAATGAGCTGTGCTTCCTTACTGTCAATATTCTGTCTGTTCAGGACATTCTTGACTACATTTTCTCTGTATGTTTCATTACAATTTTCTTTCACAATCATGAAGGATTAAAGTTTTCACAGTTCTTGTGCTGATTTTCAATTTCCTTCAGTTTGGCCTCAAAAGCTCCTTGTTCCTTGGAGGAAAGATGGTATGTTAGTGCAATGTTGTCTGCTAATTTTGCATTTCCATTGGGTTTCTGGGGTCTCATGCAGTTTAAGATAATTAACAATGTTTTTTCATACCACAAACCCTTCTCTGCCAAAATGGAGTGGATGGTGTTCTGCAGAATGTAGACATTTTCCTGTTCTTCAAAATTGTCCACTAGCAAAAGCACAGGGAAGTAATCCTGGTGGCTGGCTGCTTTATACATAATCAGACTGGTTACTTGCTCTCCAATTTCTGCAAAATAAGTCACTTTTTCAACACGGTGAATTGGAAGTTTTTCTTTAGGTCCCAGAGAATATTCATAGCCAATGTCGTGCCCCCACAGCCTGGATGGTGATACAGGTTGATGATTTTTACAAATATTGGTTTAGGAGCCTCTGTGCAACACTGTATCAGATCTCTAAGGTCTTCATAACTGTCCCTTTTGACAAAGACTGAAGAATGCTTTTCAGAAGAAAAATAGAAGTTCCACCAGAATACTTTGCCACCTCAATAAAAGTTCTTTTCTTAAATTCTTTGAATTTAGATTTATTTTTCTTGATATTTGTGTCTCTACACATTTTCACAGAGAATTTCCAGTGCAGTCAAGATATCCTCTTCCGTTTTCTCTAGGATAACTGAAGATGGTCTCCTGGAAGGCAAAAACCTTCTTGGTGACAGAGTCACTGATTTTAGTTTAAGAATATTACTGTTTATCAATTCTAAATTTAAAGTGAAAATACTGTGGTTTGCTAATTGATCTGCCATTGTGTGTGTTGCTTGTAGTAGATCTTTCCATTGTTCAGAAATCTGTGAGTTTACACAGGTACACAATATATTTTCCATTCCATGCAGATTTTGGTAGAAAGCAATGAAGGTTTCAATGAGTGGAACTCCTGGGCTTTCCACTGGAGAAAGTAATAGAAACACTATAAAAAATTTCCCTCTTGTCATTAGATTTTCATCTGTGAGAAATAAAATCAGTTTCTTGACTTCAAAAACTCTCTCTCTGTGCCATAAATGCAGTTCTAGAGGCTTATACCTCTCATCATTGAAGTCTGATCGGCCATTGCAGAAAATCCAGCTGGGATGATTGAAAAGATTCAGACCAGAAATTTTCTCCCTTACAGCACTCATCTTTTCCTCATACCCATTTGGAAAGTGAAGGTTGGCTACTTGGCCTTCTCTGTAAGCTTTGGCCACCCACTTGTTCTCAGATTCAGGATCAAACTCCAACACAGCAAACCATTTAATTTCCTTTAGAAAATCTAAGTTCTTTGTTTGGTATGGGTGACATTTATTTGTTACAAGAATGTACCAGTTGCAGTAAGAATTATCCAGTGACTCTCGGTTTCCTATGAGAAGTTGAAGCAGCTTTCGTCCTTCACTCTCCTTCTTGCTTGCCTTCACCGCATATCCTTCTTCAGCCTCTTTTCTAGATGCTGCTAGTGACTTTAATTTTTTTGCAAAGACTTTGAAATCCACATCCTGCTGCTTGACATTGACCAGGATATCCTTAGAGCTAGCCCCTTCTCTCACAAATAGGAATGACCTTCGTTTTGCTTCCATGTTCCATCTTTACAATTTTGCGTCTTAATGTAGAAATGCTTTTCTTTACATATAGAATGTTTTGGAATCACATCTACTTCAATGACCAATCTGTCAGATGCTGTATTGTTCTGCAGTAGGACTTCCACAGACCTTGGCTCCCTAGTGCACTGCTTGGCTTCATTGACCTCACTTTCTTCAAAATACTGTTTGATCATTTGATTGAAGTGGTCAATGAAGGCATCCTTACTGGCTACCTCCACACCGACAATTTCTCCATGGGGTTTGTCTTTGACTCCAAAATGGATGGTGCCATTGGTGCGTGAGTTCATATAAACTGATGCGAATCGGAAGACCTCATTGCTACATTTCATCTTAATGTCCTTTTCTGTGGCTGTTTCTGTATTTGTGAGGGCTTTGAACTCATGTATAGGGTCTATGAGATTGAGTGGCCCTGTTTCAGGTTGTGCAAGAAGATAATGTTCTATGTAACTTTTGTTCTTGTGGAACTGATCAAAAGGATATGGCATACAAGTCAACTGTTCCGTTGTTAGCTGCCGCTGCTTTTTTGTTTGTTTGTTTTTAGTGATCGCTACTTCATTTAATGCACTTTCTTTTATAAAAACCAAATCTTGTTCTTTGGCATCTCTGGTCTCTCTGAGATCATGATCAATATTAGATGACACTGAATTTTCCCCTTCTTTTTTTGTCTGTTGTGACTTTTTTTGATGTTGTTTTGGGAGGGTTTTGTATGATCTAATTGTCCAGAATCCTGATTGTTATTTTCAGAGGAACTATTATTCAATAGGTTATATGCATGTTTTATCAAAAGTGCTGGACCCCATGGTAGCCCCATTTCTCTAAGGTCCTTCTCAGTTAATGCTCACAGGACGAATCCTGTAACTTCTTCATTGAGCAGAGTCTGCCCATATTTCATATCAGTCTTAAAGTCTATGGTTATCCATTGTTTCACATGCTCTTTGGTCCAGTCTTTCGTCATTTCAGGGAGATTTACTTGTTCACTCATCAAAGCTGCAGCTTTCTTCCAGAGCTTTTCTGAAAACTTCCACTTTTTATATTAACAACTTGAAATAAGTCTTCATGAGGTTCTTTGATCTGGAGCTGTTAGATTAGTTGCTCTTCTTTTTGTGAATCTGCAAGTCATCTTTTGGAAAGCATCTACGAGGAAGTAGAGATGTAGGCAGAACAGACCTGGTCCTTTTCTAGTTTTGCCTGAGGATGTAGTTGTTCAGAGTCAGGATTTTCCTGAAAACGTTTTTTTTTTTTTTAATATCAAACACTTGAAACAGTTGATTGTAACCTTTGCTGTCTTTTTCTCTTCTGTTGGCTAGGAGACATATAATTATAAGAATTCTTTTTTAAAAATTAAGCCACGGAGTTGTGAAGTTTCCCAGTCTCCATGAAGTTGTAAAGTTTCTTGGTCTTCTGAGGCTCTGACTCGTGGTGAGGGTGTGTGGTGAGGTAGAAAATTATAGGCAGTCAGGAAAATGGCCGTGGTAGAGGGGATTAGTGCAAGAGGGGAGTAATGGCTGGCTAATAGATTCAAGCTGCAGGACCCACCAAACTCAGGTGTGTGGAGGGGAAGGGCTTTTCCAGCTGATTGCTTTTCCTAATATTCATTATTTAACATGCCCATAGTATAATGATAAAAACTATGAAAATAACATTTCTATAAGAGAATTACATTACAGTGCTTGTTCAAATTTCACTAGTTTTTTTCCTAACATCCTTTTCTGTTCCAGGGTCCATCCAGGACCCTCATTGCTTTTAGTCATTGTTGCTATGGCCTCCTCTGATCTGTGACAGTTCCTCAGTCTTTCCTCGTCTTTCATGATCTTGACAGTTTGGATGATTACTGGTCAGTTATTTTGTAGAGTATCTCTCAATTTGCATTTGATGTTTTTTCATGGTTAAGTTGAGATTAGCCATTTTTTGGCCAAAATACCACAGAAGCGATGTGCCCTTCTCAGTGCATCATATCATGATGTCAATATGTCTTATTACTGGTGATGTCAACTTTGGTCACTTGGTTAAGGTGGCACCTGCTGTGTTTTCCCATTATAAAGTTACATTTTCCCCTCTGTAAGTGATAAATAGTTGATGGAGCAACTTTGAGGCTATGCAAATGTTCTGTTTCTTCTCAAACTTTTATCTACTGATTTTAACATCTATCAGTGGATCTTGCCTGCAACAATTATTGCTGTGATGTTCGCCTCATGGTGATTTTGTATTTCCCTCATTCAATTTATTAGTTAGGATTCTTCTGTAGGGAAAAGCTGTCCCTTTCCCCCCCATTTACTTATTTATTCAATTATTATATTAGTGTGGACTAATGGATATTTATTTTATTTTCTGGGTTATAATCCAATACTATCATTATTTTGTTGTTCAGGCTGTCCAGATATGGCCATGGGGAGGTTGGCTCCGATGTCTTTTTGACTTGCCTTATCCTTTTTGAGCATTTCCTTATTTTCTGGTACTACATGATGTTCTAGGCTCATCTTGTACTCGTATTTTCCTTCCCCAGCCCTGGAACCAACCACTTCTCCAAAGAGCCTTGGTTCTTTTCATTGGAAGATAGTATCTTGGCTATAAAATGTAGGAAATGAATTCAAACATCTAAAAAAACATTGTGGATGCCTATTTGGTCCATAGCCTTTCACTTTGTGACATCTGCTGTCAGAGGTGAGTTAGCTCAAAGCAGGGTTGGGGTCAGGGTGAGAAAAGTCTTGAATGCCCAATGAAGAGTTTGGAATTCATGCAACCACCACCAAGACATGGGACTCTGGGTGGGTTTTGGGTAGAAGTGTACATTATATATTTAATGTCATCTTTGGGGATGGTAAGCAGGAAGACAGGAAGTTGATTCAATAAAACATTTAGAAGTAAAGTAATAAAAGGCTAACTTAGGGACTGCTCTCTGCTGCTTTTTTATGCTAGAGAGCCTTTCTCCTATTCTCCTCCAACCCACATCCTCCTTACCTCTCAAGGCCACCTTCTCAAGGAAGTCTTTCCTGACCCCCCAGAATTTACCCTGCTTTTTCCATGTGTCCCTGGCCCAAGCTGGTCGGTACCTCCCTTCTACATGGATTTCATTGTGCCCTGTCTGCTGGTGCTTTGTTTCAATGCTTGTTTCACCCACTTGATTACTAACTTCTTATACACAAGGATTGCCTTACTCATCATTATCTCTTCCCAGGCCCTAACCTAGTTCCTGTTACGTAGGAGCGATGCTCAACTCCGAACTAGTTGGTTATAGGAACTGCTTATAATTCACGTTGAGATGCTGTAAAAATGAGAACAAAATGCAACTATATGCAAATTTCTTTGAAGTCAGGCAATTTTTCAGTTAAAATTGAACTTTCTGACAACTTGCTCCACTTTAATGTGTGAGGCAGCACAAGTATTTGAGAGAACAACAGTAACAGCATTAAACACACACACGCACACACACACACACACACACACACACACACACACACACACACAAAGAGAGAGAGAGAGAGAGAGAATTTCTGAGCCCACAGAGTAAGTCTGTTTTTAAGATGAATACTAGTAAGATCTATATTTAATATCGAGAGAGTTATATAATAAAAAGATTTTCCTTCTGGAGAAAACAAGAGCTGCCCTGAAAAGTCCATTTGTAACATGTCTCTTAGGACCACACTAAGGCTTTTGAAAGCACAGTACACATACCTTCCATTTTTGAATGACAGCATTCCCAAATGCCTCAAAGGAAGTAAACTCAGTGGTAAATCATGTGTCCTCTTTAGAGTTATGCTTTTACAGAAGTAGCTTTCCCCTCAAAGCATGACTCAAAGCTATATGTTAGGCACAGAAAATATTTTAAAGTGAAATTTCACCTCCCCCCAACTTTAAAGAGAATAATAGTCAATAAGGTAATTACTCTAGGGTTCTGTGATATTTTTCAAGAAGAGAGCATGAAGGCTCATGGCCTCCACCAGCCTCCTTTCTTGGGCTCCTGCTGGATTTGTCAGCCTCACTTCTGGTAGCTGCTACCTCTGTGACAGCTGACATCTTGAGTCAGGAAGGAAGGGAGAGAAGAAAAAAGTGAGGGAGATGTGAGGAAGGAGGCAAGGACACATAGATAGCAGCTATTGTTTCCTTTTCCACCAGACAGCACACACTGGCCAGCACAGCAGGTAGAGAGGCAGGACTATGAAGGAAGGGCAGAAATGCAGAGCAAAGGAAATGCCCAAAGAAAAGAGTACAGAAGTAAGGCCTGGGAAGAAAGTGGACCTCTGCAATATGGGAACTAGGAGACAGAGGAGGTGATTCAAGTGTGCAGAATGAAGGATCTCATCTGAGGGCTTGGGATGGGATAACTTTGTCACACTAACTAAAGTTCCCTCCTCCTGCTCCTTGTTGCAATGACTTCCCCTCTTCTCTTCCTCCTAAGTTACCTGTATCCATTTGGACCAGGAGCACCATTATTATTGATGAGGAGAACCATTCATTGGACCCAGGGAAGGCAAAGAATGGGAAAGAACAAGAAAGTCCACTTTCTGCTTTTGAACTTGTAAATACACGCTTTACACTCATAGCACAGACAATAGCAAAACGTTTTTTCATTACCCAGAGCCAATGTCCTGGCAAAGACAACAGATTTTTAAGACTATGGTACTCAAAGACAGTCCGGATAGCATGGATCAGGAACAATACAGAAGGAAAGATGGAAACAAAAGAGAACTTTCACAGCTGTGGGCTCACCTGCCCACACACAGGAGAAAGTTTGCCTTGCTCCTGGGAGTGTCCCAGGAGTGACCGAGATGGGGTGTATCCAAAGAGGCTTTCAGTTGGGATGAAGTGTATAGGGAGTGTGTAGGCAGAATAATCGGATGCCAGACAGGCTGAAGACACTGGGCTATGACCAGTGGCCATGTGGTATGATGTCTGAAGAGCAGATGGTACAAGCTACATCTCAGGGAACCTCAGGTCATACTGAAGGCCAACCACTCCTTCCCACTGCTAGAAGCCCAGCCTTCCTCCAACTTCAAATGTCCGTGGAGAACGGGGGATAGAGTACCTAAATACACTAAGTTTGTGAAGTTCTAGAAAATAAAGTGTATTATGTTTTAACACACATGGCAACTTG
>NW_017731355.1:5206816-5230724 GCF_001890085.2 Hipposideros armiger
ACCCTTTTGAGGACACTGCTCATACACCTTGCATCTCCCTGTTTGGACCCAAAGGATGGCCGGTTAGTCAATGACGGGTAAGATTCCTCAAGGGTGGAACAACCTAAGCCAGGTCGCATGGAGGCCACCAGGAGAAATCTCAGGGCTGATGGAAGTGGGCATGGGCCCTCACCTGCCCCCCAGAGACTGGAGGTTTTCTACCTCTGTAGCTACATTCCTTCCCTCAGCCTGCTTGGGAAGTGACCTGATGATCTGTCCTCAGCATAGTAATCTTATCTTCCTGGGGTCGTATGTGTATAGGGTGTGTGAAGGCAGAGCACCTGTCTTATTGCTGCAGGCGGACTCCACTCTCAGTAATAGCAGCTTGCAGGCACGGGTAATCTGGCTTGAGCAAATTCTCAGGAATGAGACTCACAGACTGTGGAGAGAACAATGCTACTCCCGGGTGGGTGGAGAAATAAAAACGGTGTGTTGGCCCAATTCGGGGCTCTTAGCCCATGAGGCTGGAGACCCTTGGCCCCATGCTCATTTAACTCTTGACTACTGTTTCTTTTATTTCTTAACTCTTTGCCGCCCCCTCTCGTTCTCCCACTGCCCATGTCGTGCAGGACGCAACATCCTAAGAATGGGCTTTTCAAAAGACATCTAACACAATTGTCAACATTGTTGACATTTCTTTAGAACGATGATTAATGACTAGGACATTCTCCAGTGGAGAGGCCTGGGGTACATCACAGGGTCTGTGGGACCTAGTTGATTCCTCCGTAAGGCAAGGGACATCTCATTGCAATCATGAGTAGGTGGTGCTATGTTGTCACGCAGTTGTCCAGCTATCTGTCCCCCCCGTGTTTAACCCAAAACTGACCCTTTTGAGGACACTGCTCATACACCTTGCGTCTCCCTGTTTGGCTCCAAAGGATGGCCGGTTAGTCAATGATGGGTAAGATTTCTCATGGGAGGAAAAACCTAAGCCAGACATGGTCACAGGGAGTGCCATCAGGAGATATCTCGGGGCTGATGGAGGTGGGCATGAGCCCTCACTCATCCCCCCAAAGAGACTGGAGGTTTTCTACCTCTGTAGCTACATTCCTTCCCTCAACCTGCTTGGAAAGTGACATAATGGTGTGATAGTATCTGTCCTCAGCATAATCTATCTTCCTGGGGTTGTATGCATATAGGGTGTGTGAAGGCAGAGCATCTGTCTTATCGCAGTGGGCAGACTCTCGGTAATAGCAGCTTGCAGGCACGGGTAATCTGGCTTGAGCAAGTTCTCAGGAATGAGACTCACAGACTGTGGAGGGAACAATGCTACTTCTGGGTAGGTGGAGAAATAAAAATGGTGCGTTGGCCCCATTCGGCGTTCTTAGTCCACGAGGCTGGGGACTCTTGGCCCCATGCTCATTTAACTCTTGGCTGCTGTTTCTTTTATTTCTTAACTCTTCTTCACCACCCCCTCTTGTTCTCCCACTGCCCATGTCATGCAGGACACGACAGAAATTAATTGTATGTCTAAGTTCAGGCTTCTGAGGAGCATAAAAACAGTGGAGCTATCTTGAAGGACAGTAGAATCATTCTTACTCTTTTGTTTTTATTCCAGGCATGCTAACCAAGAAAGGTGTAGGCCCCCACCCCTCACCCCAGGTAACCTTGTTTAAAGTAATTTGCTCCAATGTGTGTCACGACTTGTTAGATACGAACATTTTTTTTAGCCTCATGTAGATATAAGAAGTCCACATCATCTAAGGTCAAGACTAAAATGAAAGGAACATAGAGGTGATGCAGTTATACTTACTTCAGAGCAGATGGCTGTTTTCTGGAGAGAAATGGTGCATAAAACACAAACAATGAAAGACTTGAGAGAGAAATTCTCCATGGTAATCGTGGCTATAAAATCAATATGAAGTGATTAATTCATAAAGTTGTGCAATATTGAAAAACATTAGGGAAAACAAGAGGTATTTGCAGCCTCAACAAAGCATCCTGCAAGGACTTGGAAAGGAAGGTCATTGGGTGGAGCGCAGGTACACATATTTCTATATGGAGTACATAAAAATCTCAGTTCACAAACCCAATTGTGAGCAAATGAATTTTTCTATAAATGAAGTTAACATTTATATTGAACCCCTTTTCTTCCAAGCAGTAGAAACTTAATTTCAGGTATTTCTGGGTTCCTGCCCTTTCTTTGTGGTTGCCTCTAAGTTTGAGGTTTATGCAATGCCAATGAATGAAGGTTAGGAGTGAGAAGAGCATCTCACCTGGGCTGGCATCACTCTTCACTAGCACAACTGTTTAGATGGGATGTGGACACTTGCTCATCATGACTAAGTCATCTCTTGTATGGCTATGTCACAGTAGCTTTGGATCTGGCTCTGGGTCAGCTAACTCTCAGAACCCTCTTGGGCACACAGGGTAACCCTGATGCTTCCATGCCTTACTGGAACTACAGAAAACTTTGTGGGGCCATCCACAGCCATTTGTTACTTCCATGGCACTTTCGGTATAAAAGAATTATTCCATGACCCCAGCACTCTCCTTTACCCATTCCAGGCACAGGTCTACTCAGAGGGCTTTTAAAATTCATCTACGAGGACAGAGTAGACAGCTATACTTACTTGGGGGTGGGGATGGGGGTGGGTCTTACCTCCTTCTTAGAGTCTACCTGGGAAAGAAAACAAAGGTCCTCCACTGCTGTTCCCAAATCTATCTGGAGTTTCTGCTGTGAAACATTTTCCTTGCTGCATCCCATGAAGGGAGCAGGGTACAGACCTTTTTCACTGAAGACTCATTACCATCTAAGCTCTCCTCTCTTCCTGTAGCGTCCTCTGTTTTCCTGATTGGTGGAAAGGTGTGAAGGGCAATTTAGCCTAAAGGAGGGGGAGCAGCGTGGATCGGGAGCCCATTCTTTATTCCTCATCACTTCTCCCCTATTGTACTCATCTATTGTACACACTCCAGTTCTTTCTGTTCTCTTCAGGTCAACTTTAAAAACTAAAAAGCTAATAATTGACTCCTTTTGTGTTATTTGCTTTCTGTGGAGCCACCTCTTCCCTGAGACAGTGATACTAACCCATAGGGAGAGGGATTATAAGGCTAAAGGAGAGGTGAAGAACTATATATAGTTATATATTCCAGCCACATATATACTGCTGTTCCCCAGCCTAGTCCTTGCTAAGATTAGTCACAACCCATAATGCACCCTGGGAAGAAATCAAACACTGTAGTGTAAGGATTTAACAGCTGGATTAACTGTGGGGTTGGCTCCAGTGATTTTACCTTATATATACATTTACTCATTCCCAGGTCTTACTCATTCTTCTTGCAGAGGCCCCAGTTAGTATATTTCAGAGACTGTGACTTTGTCAATCAGAGGTCACACTTAAATGAGTTTAGTCCTTTTATCTCCTCCCACTTTGCTTCTTCTTTCCCTCTTTTTCTTCCCACCTCTCTACTTTTCTTAGTCCGTTCTGCTCTGACTGTCCTCCTTCCCCAGTGGCAAGCTCAAAGGACACAATTCCAGGACCCTTGCAGGAGACTATTGTTTTCCTCCTTAGTAAAATGACTGTACATCCCACTTAAATCTTATATTCAGTTAGCGCCTCCTTTCACTTTCAATAGTGCTCAGATTTGAATGAGGAATTATATAGCTGTTCTGTTCCAGTCATTAGAGACCAGCTCACTCTGGAAAATATTTGACTTGAGCTGAGAGGAACTGTTTAAATACAATGAAGATTTAAACAAATAAAACAATGCTATTTAGGGAATGTTAAGAATGTCAAGCTTCACAATAGAGCTAAATAATCCACAATGAGACCTTGGTCAAGGAGCAACCTGGGTTAAAAAAAAAGTCAAGCTGGAGTCTACAGGGTTAAGTCGGAGTTGAGAACCTTTGTAATGGCACTGAGGTGGGAGTCAGCTGTGACAGACTTGGCCTTGGAGTCCTTTCCTGAGGCATGTGGATCTAGCTGGGAGTGTTGGAGGGTGGGTTTGGGGTGGGGGCAGGAAAAGAACAGAATGCTGGTGTGTCTTCCAGCCTGGAGCCTTGACAAATGTCAGGTCTTCCAGGGACGCAGCTGGAGCAGAAATAGAAATCAAGAGAGATGCTGGCCAAGGAGCTGTGTCTTCCCAGTTGCTAGTGTGGGAAGACTTAAATCAAACATTGTCCCCTCTTCTGTGTTGAGTTAAACTTTGAGAAGTCAAGTTTGAAGAAGTTTTGTCTCCCACAAAAGCAAGAAACTTTTATGTTGCTTAAGTAATTCCTGGATTAAGAACCACTTTCTAACCATCTAAACTTATTATCTTTATGAGAGCAGGAGAATAACAAAAACATGTGCTTGCTTCCACAGGTCATATACTAAATTTGGAACAAAAACAGAAATATGTATAAAAAAACTATAAAAAAACTATCTTTCATCCAACACCGTGAACAATGATTGCAATCAATAGCCCTTAATTGAAAACCATAGATTTGAACCAAAATGATAGCAAAACCTGGAATCCTTATTTATGGAGCAGTCATATTATCCAGTCATGTTTCGCTTAAAATGATTGGGAGTTGGCAGCTTGGCAGTGTTCTGAGCACAGGATACTTTAAGCTTGAAATAAAAATTTTAGAAAATCTACAAACTGAATAATCTAGAATTTGATATATATTAAGTTCATTATCCTTCAGGTTTCGGGCTATACATAAAATACACAAAAGAAATGAATAATATTAAAGCCACTGAGGAAATGTTTATAGTTATATTAAAAGCAGACTTGATTAATATATGGGGAGTTTGTTTGGTCTTGTGACACCATTTCCTGTCAATCTCAGTGAAACATCTTTTGAAGAAGGAAGAGTGCTCAGTACATGTAGCCCACTGCCAACAGTCATTGTGGAAGTGACCCATGAGGCTCTTGGGGATATCCAGTTCGGATTAGCCAAGACCCAAGCTGAGTGACAGTCAGATGGCCAAGTAGAACCCCTATGTCACTTAAATAATCAGTGCTTCTAGACCCTGGTCAAAATGCTCTATTTTTAATGAGGATTAAAAAAAACACACAAAGATGATTCTAGCTAGAAATAGAAAAGAAAAAGAAAAACTATAAGATGGTAGTTCTTAAGCTCTGAGCCTAAAAATCCAAGTGAGCCTAATAAGACTTACCTGGGCCCTGCTTGCAGAGATTCTGACTCCCAGGAATCTGGGTCTGGGGCAGGTCCTACCCTGGGTGTGGGGATTGGGCACCAAATGCAAACTCCTATGGCTGGGGCTGAAGAGGACAGAAGGGACTCCTGAAACCTCAGGCCTTATGAACCAACAGCGCCATGGCCCTGCCCTTCCAGACAGTTGGGCATGGGTCATGGCTGAGGCAACATTGTCCGTCTTAAAGAATTAACTGATTTTGTAGCTAAATGGGCAGCAGCAGTGGGATTGTCTGGCCAGAGCCTTATCAGCGAAGGAAAAGAAAAGCTCATGACGACAAGTGTGGGGTCTGCATTTCCAGACATTCACCCCAGAAACTGAGAAATGACCCTCCCTGACAAACATCAACAAGCTCAGCCGAATCTGAGGCCTTCATTCAAGTTAGTCTCACCACCTCCTTCTATCCCTTCTTCCCCTGTGAGCCTAATTCATTATCTAGGTCCTTTAAACCAGAGGCTTGTATAATTCAGAGCTAAGTGGAAGTTCTCTTTGGGTAAGCAGAGAAAGTACTATTTTGGGATCCTGTTTATTTTATAATTTTGCATATAAAGTGTAGGCAGCCAGAAACACAAATGATCTATTTTTTCTCTCTCATCTTTTCCTTCCAACAGAATTGACATTAAAGCTAAAGCAATATTATTTTTTAAATTACCATGTAGCGGGCATAACTAACAGGCAATGTGAAGTGGTCTCATAAACCCCGCCACCAACGCATACACAGGCCACGTGGCACCCTCAAACCACACTGTATTTCTTTTAAAAATACACTTTTTTTTCTTTTCCTCACACAGTTCTCATATCCTCTCACTCTCCACTTTGGTGTGGAGTCCACTTTTCGATTTGGTCAGGGTCTTAAGGATCATACCAGAGATGATCAGATCTATTTCTATAGATTTATTCCTATAGATGCCACTAATAAAAGAGCTCGGGTAATAACGAGTCTCAGCACAAACCAAAGAGAGGCAAGCTGCAGATTAGTGAGCTGCCCTCTTCAGATAGTCTGTGAGGGGTTACTGAAAGGAGGTTCAGGCCAAGGACCTTGGGGTATACAAATTGGCTAAACAAACATCAATTTGTCTACCAAAGTGCCTCGAAATTACAAATGAGTAAAATCCAGTTGTCTTGGGACCTCAGTTATTTGGCTTTAAATTTGGCTGGCAGTACCATTAACTTTTGATCTGTTAATTTATGATGGCTTAGAACAAGGCTTTGATGGAAGCTTCTAGAGCCTTGACCAGAAAGTCAATAAGTCTTTTATAAAACACCCTTAGCCATGTATTATCATGTGCTCATTGGCAGGAGTTCACCTGGGGCATTGCTCAGGCAGGCTTGAATTCACCAAGTATTCATAATATTGAAAACCCCCTATTAAACCCAGGCCACTTAAATTTCTAATTATCTGACCATTCTACATTCCCTTAACACTGATGACTCAGTACTCTGACTCTAATGTGCTCATAAAGGAGAAGGTGTGAATCATGTTCATACGTTCCCTTTGCTGGGGGATGAATCAGAGACTCTTGCTGCAATGCTTGTTTTCAAAGTTTATTTCAAAACCAGAGTAACTGAAAACATTTCTCTATATGGAAAATCTAATATAAATGTGCTTAGGCTACAGCAGAAACATAAGTACATCTCATGGGGCAGAGAGCAGGGACTATATTGGCTTGAAACTGGGAAAATCAGGACCAAGCAAAGAGAAATGCTATGTGTGTGCCTGCACAGCGGGCCCTGAGTAAGTGTTTGTTCTCTCAACCTTTCCTTCACTTTCACAAGCTTTATTTTTCTTTTACCAACCAGACTTCCTGAGAGACAGTCCTCCCCAAGGTCTGGTTTTCTGTAAACAAACAGTCCTGAAAGATTGACTTTCATCATTACCATAGTTTGGATAAAAGCCCATCTCATTGGGCTGAAGACACTTTGCAAGCTGAAGGCGTATTTTTATGAAAACAAGCAACAGGGCTTTCTGGACATCTTCAGGCTCAGTCCTAACATGACCTGAACGGTTCCCTCGATGCCACACCCTGCTCAGTCCAGCGTGCACATGATCCTTTGCCATGGACCACTCCTCTTTGAAAAATCTTTCCAGATAATTTAGGAAAAGACAATGCAAAGTATTAACAGATGAATAATTAACATGTGATCTCCTCAGTAATTAAAAAACAGCAAATTCAAGCAAAATTAAGATGCCTTTTTGTGTGTGTGTGAATTAATTTAGAAAAGATTTGTAATAATTATAATGTTGGTGTTTCAGTTAGAGTGCTTTAAGGCTGCAGTAATGAAACAACCAAATCAGACTTTTTTTTTTTTTTTTTGCTGGGCCATCCTGCCACCTGTTGGCAGCTCAGTGGCAGCTCAGCTCGGGCCCATGTGGGAGTCGAACTGGCGACCCTGTTACTCAGAGCTCTTACTCTTGAGTGAGCTCTTAACCAACTGAGCCACTTGGCTTTGCCCAAATCAGACTTCTTAAATAACATGTATAATATATCATATCAAGTGAAAGAGTTCTCAAAGAAGGGTGACTCCTGGGTTGTTGAATTCAGAGTTTCAACAGCTGAATTAAGCTCACACCCTCACTGGTATCGTCCCTAGGCTGGCATGGTTCAAGCTGTTACATGCAGACATGATAATGTCCAGAGACAAAAGAGACTGTTTCTTTCTTGTTGTTTTTTAAGAATGAAAAAAATTTGCCCAGTAAACCTTATATCTCATCTCATTAGCCGGGACTAGGTCACATGGCCACCTCTAAACCAATCATTGGCAAGAGAAATGAGATTACCAAGATTAGTTTAGACGAATCCAGCTTTATTCCCAGAGGAAGAATGGACATCTGAACAAAACAAAACTTTATCAACAGGGACAAAGGGAAAATAATGGCTCTTGGGTAGGCAACCCATGGTATCTTTTTTGGCTGCCAAGGGTATACAGTGAGACAGGCCACACACATGGCTAATAGGAGTTCTGGAAAGTAATTTGGCACTATGTATCAAGATGATTGAAAGTATCCATAACCTTTGACCTAGTAATTCCACTTCCAGGAAAAAAGTCCATGGAAAGTATACCTAAATGCAGATAAAGCTTTATGTTCAAAGATGTAGCATCCTTTATAATAGAAAACAACAACAACAACAAAAAACAACAACAACAAAAAGCCTCAAATAAAGAAAGTTACCTAATTACAGTTCCTCCTTTTGATGGACTACTCTCTAGTATTTAATTTTAAAATGATGTTTGCAAAGAGTTTTGAAGACTGTGGGAAGAAGCTCATATTATAGTATTAAATGAGAAAAGCAGGATATCAAGTTGTATATATAATATAACTGTCTATGAAAACTATTAATAGCAACTATCTCCTCAACATCTTTGAGGAGCTAGGAACCTATACATTTATCTAGTCCTCACAGCAACCCTGAAATGTAGGTGTTCTTATGCCTGTTTTGCAAATGAGGCAACCAAGGCTTGGAGGTGTTTGGTAGGTTTCCCAGAATCACTCAGCTAGTAACAGCAGAGCAGGGATTCAAGTCTAGGTCTCTCTGGCTGTTTGAACCATGGCCTCGCAATTTAGGACCAATCTACTTTCTTTCCCCTTTTTTCTGTTCTCCCTTCTCCACCGTGGATGGATAGTTTTTCACGACTTTAGCAGCATGAATGACCCACACTTCAGTGGTGTAGATAAACACACAAATATTTGGTGAAGTGGAATTGAATAAGGACAGTGGGAAATTGGGGGTGGAGCAGGCGGATAGGAAAACAGGAGAAGGAGAAACATGAGGTAACTGGAGTGTTTGTGCTGAGAACCAGGAAGTGACTGTTCACCAAACCAAGCAGAATCCTATGATTTCCTTTTCACCTGAAATGGTTCTCCAAGTGCCTCATTCAGTATACAGGCATTGCTGTCATGTGTGGTCCTCACCAATTCACCAAGGCTCCAGATATTTCTCTAGATGTT
Organism: Hipposideros armiger; assembly: GCF_001890085.2. Taxonomy (NCBI): domain Eukaryota; kingdom Metazoa; phylum Chordata; class Mammalia; order Chiroptera; family Hipposideridae; genus Hipposideros; species Hipposideros armiger. Next base: position 5,215,949 of record NW_017731355.1, read on the forward strand.
GGATCCTAGTCTAATTCGTATGCTAATCAGAAATCTCTCCTACTCTGGCTACCAGACCAGGAGGGGACGGTGTACATGTGGTTGTAGGGATAAAGGTAGCAATTGATAAATCTGTGAAAGATAGGGGTGGTGAGCCAATACATTGGAGGTCACACATTATTTCCCTAAGACAATATTCACAGCCCCAAGCTGGGGATATACTTGCAACTAATGAAAGCAAATTACTGAATTAAGGAGGGGGAAAAAAAGGAAAGACAATCCTCTGGACATCTGTTTCTATTGCTTCTCACATCGGTGCTGTCTCTGCTAACCCATATCCACATTGGAACCCTTGGCCAAAGACAAAATCTGTTGCTGCAGAATTGATCTAAATCTATACAAGCTTTGTTTTAGTGTTTATCTGATGACCTAGAAGGCCCTCTATCAGGCCTCAGTGCTGTATTTTTGCTACCACTTCCACATTGGAGTTGAAAAGCCTTTCTGTCATTGTGCGAGAGTTAGGAATAATTAGCATCCCCAGGTCCCGCGGCTCCCTTGTTTGTTTGAGAAATGCAAGAATAAAACAACCATGCAATAATAATGAGCGTCACATCTGATTTCAGACAGCCCATTAAAATAACAAATCAGAAATGTCTTCAATAAAAATCACTGGAGATAAGAATCATGCAAAGATTTGTTCTTTTGGAGAGAACAATGTATACTGGTTTGATTTTTTGGTTTTTTTATGCTCTGATTTTTAAAAGCCTATTTCACTTTCACTTAATATTCTAAGGTTTATTTACAATGCCTGATACCTTACATCTAGCAATGCATTAAATACGAGAAGAAAAGAGATCCTTGTGTGGCAAAAGCATCCCTGTGGAAATCATTACGTGGTATGTCTGCAGGTCTTCCCCGTGGACCCTGAGCAGACAGCATGGCAGTCACCCTGATAACCTGAGTCCTGCGCTTGAGAGCACTTCATCTCCAAGGCCCTTTGTGATCCCCAACTCAAGACATCATGAGAAACAGCACAGCAATTCTAGGGCTCCCTTGAACAGGTCCAAAGGAAAGTTCTTTGGAGCAGGGGAAAGTGAGAATATTTCTGGGCTCCCAACTCTAGAGATGTCCCTTATTCTTGACCTTGAGAGGAACTATATCAGGGCCTGTGAGTGTATTGGAAGATGGAGACACAGGGTGAGGGGCTTGCTGAGGCAAGGTGGCAGTAGTCACAGGAGCAGGAAGCGGATGGAGCCAGAGAATAAGGGCAAACCAGGTGTGAGGAACTGGCCGAAGGAAAGAAGGGGAGGCCATCTGCCTTCAGACCCAAGGGGCACATTCTATGGGCCCGGAACTGGAGACAAGGCTAAAAGATCAAGAGACACTGGGGAATTACAGTGATGGAGCAGGAACAGGGAAAGGTGGGAATGAATCCCGAGGATGCAGGGCCTGGTTCTCCAAAGCCCTTTCTTGTCATATGCCAGCCAGGCCTGTGTCTTACAGGCTTAGGAATTCTGCCGCCAAGATCTTCACTCATAGAAGAACACAAAGTGAGCAATGAACAAGACATCATGTGCAAAAGCAGCACAAAGGGTTAAAGTTCTCAGAAAAAGAGTGGTGAATTCCCCATACTTCTTCATGTTTTGAAACTCTACCGTGGGGCTATAGAGATCCAGGAACATTAGAATTTCTAGAGTCCAGAATCAAACCTTCACAGGATGGCTAATGTAAATGGGTCATAGTGACATCTATTTCCTATGGGACACCACAGCATCATCCTGGCTGATCTAAACAGCTGGACTTATACGAGGAAACAAAAGCAAATCAAGGCAGAAGTGGATACGTGTGCGTGGCACTTTCCACTGGAGTTTCTTTCCCTTTTTAGTGGTTGATTAGAGGCCACTCCACAAGAAAAGATAAGCCAGATCCCTGACGATTGTTACAGAGTAGTTTTCACTTGCTGCAATACTTATCAAAAGTAATTTTTTAAAAAAGCATGTACTATGTAGTTTCTCAGTTGTAGAATCTGGCCAGATAATCAGACGCAATTACTCTCTTCATTTGCTCTGTGGAAAGATCTTGTTTCTAGCGTGCTGAGCGCCTTGCTGAGCCTACAGCACATCAGAGACTGTACCACCCTCGTAGGCTGTCTTGCAAACACATGCCCTCAGAAAAGGACAGCAATTCCATAACAACACTGAAACGGCAACTGGGGAGCAAAGCCCCGTGGCCAAGACTCACCCAACCAGAATGCATTGCTATTTTTATCTGCTGAGCTGAGTGTATTGAGGGAATGCAGAATTACTTTTGTGATTAAACTTGGCCAAAAACCTCACAAGTGTTAATCTCTGGAAATCTGTTACAAATTGGATGGCAAGCACCAGCCAACTGCTATTTTTTAAGTCTAAAAATAATTCTCGGCACTCGTGTGTGTAAGTAATATAGCAGGAAGAAAAGAAAATGTAATTTAATTGGTTGGTGTGGTTTGTTTTTTAGCAGTCAATTCAACAGTTCCTAAATAAAATAGCAGGTATGGTTCCCTGAAAGCTCTAAAATGGAGAGAGGGTCTGATGCTGAGAGAATGGGCAGAGGTCCTGGCAATTCTTTGCTCTTAGAAACCATCGTCATTCTGGCCCAGAGAGCACAGCTCTGGAACCTAAAATACTCCAACTTCATTTTTGTTTTGAGAATTTATGTGATTGTGCTGGGAGTAGGGTCAGGTGTGGACATAAACATGATGGAGGATTCACTGACAAGGTAGCAAGCACGGTTTGAACCAGTGGTGAAAGTATTGGCCATATCAAGTCCATATTGGCCCCATTTTCTCTGGTTATGTCCCTTTGGAAATCAGGTCCTTTTTGTTCTGTCACAGAAAGGAGTGGAGTTTCTAATTAGGGTTCATGGGGATTGGCTGGGGCCAAACCAGCTGAGGAGGCGTAGCTATCTCGGGACCCAAGAGGAGCAGAACAATCCTTCCACCATCCAAGTGCAGGGCCTTTGCAAACACCTTTCAGAACACTCAGGGCTCCATCCCACATTTATTCTTCATGCCCTGTCCCCTTCAAGGAGCCCAGCCACATTTTGGCAGTTTTCTGTTTGCTTGGGTTCAGACCCTAAACCCTCTCATGTCCATTGATATTCTTTCTCCTCTCTCTTTCAACCACATCCATGTCCCTGGTCCATATTCCTGAGTGTTCTATTTCTCTGTCACACTCCAGCTCTGTGCCTGCATTAGTTTTCTGGGTTGCACCTGAAAATGTGCCTAGATTTTGTCATTCTTCTCTCCCTACAGCTGGGCCCTATCTTCCCACTCCATCTCCCTACAGGAATCCTCCTTCAATCTGGAGAGGCTGTTTTGGGACCTAAGGATAAGGACCTCCCCATCACATCTGTAGGAAAACAGTATCTTTCCGGGACAACACAATTGTAAAAGCATAGGCTTTACAGCTATCCTGCCTTTCCTATATTAAATGTATTTTAGGGCTTCCAATTAGTTGACAAGGGCAAACTTTTCTTGATAGAGTTCCAGCTAATGAAAGCATAAGGAATAGTGAGATTAGGAAACTATCATTTTGGAACACTCAATGAAGCAACAGTTCTGGTCTACGCAATGATCAATGACTACTCAAACTATTAGGTAAAATTTTGATGGGGAATATTATAATGGATAGATCAAGTTGACAACACATGATTTGATCAATTTTAAAAGCATTAATGGAAAGACAGGCACAGATGATGAGCCTTTTGATATGATTGAATGGGAAGTCATAGCCTCACTTCCAAGGTATCCTTGAAAAAAAAATTGAATCTGAATTTAATCAAGCCTTTAGATCTAAATACTAGTTTACAAAATTATGGAGAATAGAGAAATATGCTCAATAATATCATGTAGACACATCAACCAAATCTAGATTGTAAGATTCTACCACAAAGTGAATGACCCAGTTTCTTAAAAAGAAAAAAAGAGAATAACTTTCATATATTTAAAAAGACTTCAGACCATATCACCCAAATGGCATATATGGATGAAAGTGCTTCATAAATGGCCAAGTTGTTAAAGATTGGGTGTTATTACTATGTCTGATGCCCTACATTTTGGTTCCAGATCCCGCAGGCTGGAAAATTCATTGTTAAAATAAACATTAAAAAACAGTATACTTTATGTTTCAAAGCTTGTGTCTAGAATATTTGGAGAACCGTAGACATATGAGGAAAATACAATTTCCTAATAGGCAAAGGGAAGCTATGACAAACAGATGATGTAATACCTAGCCCAAATCATTAAGCAATGGCAAAACTGAAAATCTAACCAGATCATAAGATTTAAACCCTCACCTACTTTTTGAAAAACTTCTGATCACAGGAAGACTTGGATGACCACATATACACACCCAAATATACTCACTTTAAACAGTATGGAAATGTTATATGCCTATATATTGTAAACACATTTAGCCATGAATAGAAATATTTATTTATTTATTTATTTATTTATTTATTTATTTATTCTGTCTTTTCAGTAAAACCTCACATAGTAAAACACTGGCTATGGGACACTAATGGGAAATGAATTTATTTGGAAAGACAACGAGTCCCAAATAAAGATTTTCATCTCTTCAATCACCAATTTTAGTTTTTTTCTTTTCTGGCCGGCAGCAACCTTTCTAAAATGTGTTCCTTTCTTCCTTGCACCTTAAAAAAAGAATTCCAAATACTTCCTTGATCCCTGGGGGTGGCCATTATGGACAGGATTATTCTGGGATGTAATATAGGCCCTTGAAATTTATTTGAGGAATTTGAGGTGCTGGCTGTTTTCCAACACGTGAAATGACTTAAGCCCACTGTGTACTTTGAATTCTCATTTCTACATTTTATAGCATTTAGCTCTACCCCTGTGTTTCAACTTGCGTTTGTGGTAGCTACCTGGCTATCCCTTCTAATTGCTGCTTCCAATATGTTTTACAACCAGAAAATCAAGCTCATTGATTTTGAGGCAAAATGAGAGTAGAGAGGCTCTGCTGAGCACCAAAGAGATTCTTTTGTAGGTAAAGTACATGACCTTGAGTATCTAGACTTTGTGAACATTACTTTGCTGCTAAGAGGTCTTTTTTGTTGCCTATCAAGTTCTTTGCTCTGTTTCACATAAGTGGCTGCCAAAGAGGCTGCCAAAAAAATGATTGCTCAGAAACACAAGATAAAAATGTATCTTTGGAGTGTACTTGAGTTGGAGGCTTCCATTAACTCCTTTTAGGAAAAAAATATGACTTATTCCTATGTAAAAGTAAATATTGCTTTTCTTCAGTTCACAATGAACCTCTATACCACCATTATGCTGAGACCCCAAAAATTCAGATTACAAATTACCCTTTTAAAGTGAAAACAGGTTTAATATCTTCCTTAGGTCTTATTTGAATAAGTTCATTGTACATACCAGACCTCTGATAAATGGAAGTTTACAATGACTATGTTTAGTTCTTCTTCATATACAAATTCTTGGCAATAATATGAGCATTTAATACTCTTGAATAATTTTCTGATTAGAGAGAATTTGGCCCAATTGGAGTGATGCTTAGATTTAGTTAAGGTAGGTCTGTAAAACTGATTTTTATGAAGTATTTAGTTGAAGTGTCTGATTCTAGCCCTCTCACCCTGTATGAGTCTCACTCTCTCCGTCTCTCCCTCCTCCACAGGTCCCCAGTGATACCACATAATGTCCCCAGTCCCAGCTGCTTTCAATTAGATCTTGGGTGCCCTCAGTTCATCCAGACTAGATAAATAGTTTAAGTGCTTGGAAGTAACATCCAGGATACTTCAGGTCCTCTCCATAATACCCACTAGTGATTTCAGCTACAACAGACATTAGTGCTGGTCCCAATTACAATGGGCTTACCTTGCTCCTTGCAGTCTGAAGTGGATCATCTGTGATTTTAGTGTGTGCATAGAGCAATGGATGCATGGCTTAAGAGCACCAGTGAGGTAATCCTTAGGCTTTTCTGAGCTTAGCAGCTCAGATGCACACAGAATCATGAGTGCATTACTGCAGGAACAAAGCATTTCCATCTAAAATGAGATGTCTATTAGCACACCCCTACAGCACTCTGTGCTTTCCACAAGGCTGGAGAACACAGGAGGAAGCTGAGCTGATTTGATGAGACCCAAACCCCTTTTAGTTACAGTGAATAACCTAGCTCCTGTTAGCATCTGAGCCAGACAAATTTATAATAAATGCCACTCACAAGTTCTTTCTCTTAAAATGACAAATATCTTTATAGCAACACACTGTTCTTAATCTGGGAAAGTAGAAATTCTCAAAATATATTTTCTGTATCCTTGACTCACCTCTGGGATATTCTGCTTTCATTCACATTTTAATAAAGGATCAGTGGGGGAAGGTTATGGGAACATGAAAATTGCAAAAGTTTTCTCTTTTCAGGTTCAAGAGTATTCCCACTATTTTAATTTCAAACAGAATTTGCAGGCTCCCACTTACCTGATTGCATATATATTACACAAAGTTAACTGAATTTAGTTTTGAAGATCTATAGACAAGTCAGAGTTGGTAGAGTGATTTGAAAGATTTGAGTTACCTCATTTAGATGACCTTGGTTAAGGAAATCAAGGCAAAAGTTTGACCTTGGTGGAACCCATGGCCATAGTCCTGACCCACTCATCCTAAAAGCATATATTCTATCGCTGGTGGGCCAGTCTGAGGACTACTCTTGAATATTAGTACAAGCTGATTTCAGAAGAAGAGGAGACCACAAAAATGTAGTTGTTAAGCACATAATACAGCCAGGTTCAAATCTAGCTCGACCACTTGATAGTTGGGTGACCTTTGGTGTGATTCTTACCCTCGTTGAGCCTCATTTGCTTCATCTATAAAGTGAAAATTATAATAGTGTACATGAGTTTCATACAGAAAAAAATTCCAGGTATTTCAAGCAGAAATGGATCTAATACAGGGATATAGTGCTTACAAAATTGGAGGGTAGGCTGGAGTGGTGGACGTCAGGTGAGCCACCAATGGACCCTAGACTTCAAGGGCATGCCACCAGTGATGAAGTCCAGAGGCTGTGAAGATGCTGTACTGCTGCCACCACTGCTCCTCATCCCCACAAAGCTGGTGAGCAGACACTGAAATGTGAAAGTCTCTGTGGCAAGTATGCACCTCCATCTGACCTTACTTGCCAGCACCAGCAGTAATGAGCAAACAGCTACCACCTCACTTCCACCTTCCAAATCTTGGGCCATTCCCTTCCATAGGTGGAACTTTTGCATCCAGAATCCTATTCAAGGGAATTTGGGAAGTAGTTTTTATATTTCCCAAACCAGCAACATAGGCAGGTACATAGAAATAGCTGTGAATGATGTTAGATGGCAATAGACCATATCCAGCACTTGACATGTACCTCCTTGACTTGTAAGGATTTTATGAGATCATATGGATAAAGCACTTAGCACAGTGCCTGGAACATGGAAAACACTCAATCTTTACATGGCTGTTTATATTTATGTGGTTGTTACATTATTGAAGGTGAGGCATCCCTTGAGCATGAAATGCCCCATACTATCCCATTCTTCCCTGCAAGCAGGGTCTCTCCCGTCTTGGACAACTTTTTAAACAGCAGTTCCTACATGTCCAAGACCCTGTCTCAATGCCGTCTCATTTCCCCCTGGCCCCAACCCCAGGCTTTTCTCAGTTCCCCGTTTTACCCTGTCTTTATTCCTCAACATACCTCACCTGGCAAAATGTATTCTCTTGTTCTTTACCAACAGAGTCCAAATTTTTAGCAACCCGCCAAACAACCAAACAAAAAGTGATCCCCCTTTCTTTAAGGCAGAGAGGACTTGCTATCAAACATTCCTAGGGTAGGGGGAGTATTTGCTTTTTATCTAATTCAGGAAAGAAAAGGGAGAAAAATAAAATAGTGATCTATTGAAGTATATTGAAGCAGGCTGAAAGATCACATCTTGCCAAGTAGTTATAATTAAATCTCAATGGGCAAGTATTTCTAAGGTTTCTAAATCTGAATTTTAACCATGTTTCCCCTGCCCTGCCTTCCCCACCCCATCACCTCCCCGAGATTATAAAGTCCTGAGATCATTAAGAGGGCAGGTGATAACTCCTGACTCAAGATGGAAAATTGAGCATATGTGATTTCCTTCTCTCTCTCCCTCTCTCCCTCTTTCTCCCTTTCTTGATTTGATTGAAATAGTGGCAAAATTTAATGGGGGAAAAAAACTATGGCAGTACTATAAATAGTAAGGGTACTATAAGCAGATCAGAGACTTTAAATGATTTTCCTAAAGAGAAAGTAAATGAAGATTGTATGGATGAATAAACTGGAGCAGCAGAAAACTCTGGAGCATGTATAGAAGGGCTTGGCAGGGAGGAGAGTTGTTCTTCTGGCAGAGAAGGGAGGTGTTTTCTTGGCAGAGCCAGGCTCCACGTTGGGACAGCCAAGGCAGGGGATGTTCTTCCTACTTCTTGGCACTGTCCTCTTCCTCCCTCCCACCTGGTCAAAACACACCTGCAGGTGGTAATAGTAAACCGAATAGGAGGTCTGCTTGGAAAGGGACCATGGCAAGGAGCAGAGGGATCTTTAGGGAATTCCAGATCTCCACAGCAGAGGAAGAAAAGGGAGGCAGCTCTATGTAGAGGGACATATACCAAAGACCTTCCCACACTTTCAACACAAGTAAAGTTGCTGTGTTTTGGCAGTTGTGGAGGTGTTCTCTACCCTTGCTCCCTAAGTGGAGGCCATTTGTTGTCATGACCCCTCCACTTTCATGGAAGCCAAAGTCAGCCCAGCCACTCAGGTGAGAAGCCAGAGCACAGGCAAAGAGAAGATCTCTGTATACTAACATGGCCCTCAGAGGTCATCAGACAATCTGAGGAAAACCAACAGCACGGATTAAGAAGAAACATTAAAAATAAAAAAGAAGAAGGAGGGGAGAGGGAAGGAGAGGGAGAAGAAGACGAACACCTGTTTTGGAGAAAACAGAGATACTATCAGGTACAGAAAAAAAGGTTTGAAAATTCAGATTAGCACGCTCATAGTGTTGACAGAATTTTGCATCCCTAAAACAAGAATATGCTGCTATGCAAATGGGGCAATGACAAACCAGGAAATATTCTTAGAAATTAAAAATATTATTACTAAAATAAAATAATTTATTAGCGAGCTTGGAAGGATATCACCTGGAGCACAGTAAATATTCAAAGTAATGTAAAATATGAGAGAAAACAATAAACATGGCAGGCTAATCTAGGAACTCCAATATCCCACTAATAAGAGTTTGGAAAGATATAACAGAAACGTAGGGGAGATAATTAGTTTTTAAAATAATACAAGAAAATATGCCAAAGTTGAAGTGTTTTGAGGATTTTATGCCATCAGAAACTGCCAGCTTGACTGACAGAGACAGACAGAAGATGAAATGAAAGGTCCTCAGGCGCCCATACTGTAGCTTTCAGTACCTTGTGAATTTATTTTACAATGCTGTTATTTCATGACAACCAGCCAAATACCTGTTTTATATTTTTACTTTTAAACTTAAATTTAAATAAGGTATTTAGGGCCAGCCAAGTGGCTCATTTGGTTAAGAGCTCACTCAAGAGTTTGAGCTCTGAACAACAGCAGTTCGAGTCCCGGCCCAAGCTGAGCTGCTGCTAAGCTGCCAACAGGTGGCAGGTTGGCTCAGCTAAAAAAAATTAAAAATTAAAAAAAAAATAAGGCTTTCAGATAAACCCAGTGGAGTAAATTTTATTCCTGGGACCCTGAAAGGCACCTACCTCAGTCAGGGATCCCTTTGACATGGGGAACGACTCCCCGCACTGTGCCACTTGCCCAGTGTATACCCCAAATGCCCATGCCTGCTATGAAGCTCACTCGTTTCCTGAGTGGGTGGAAGGGCCCCCTTCACAGGTACACTCATCCACCTCCAACCAAGTGAAGCCAGCTCTTGCCTTTGAGTTGGGTGGCCTAACTTATGAATGAACCCAGTTGTTCTGGATCTTCCAAAGGTAGCCTTGTCCTTTTGGCTTTACTGTCTCTTTTCAAACAAGTACTGCAGGGAGGAAACTGAGGGATATCTGAGAAAAAGCACTGTGCATTCCAGCTGATTATGAATGCGTCTCATCACAGGATTCAGGCGCTTTAATCTATTAAAGTGTAAATTTCCTGCCAACTGGGTTGCTTGATTAACTCTCACTTACCTCCAACTCCCAACTTCAAGAAGAATATATTAAGTCCCAGAGATGTTGGATGAGTATCCTAAATGGACAGCAAATTTCCAAACAAATAAGAATAAAGCCCACCCAGCAATGCTGACACCCAGGCCCATGTTCTTCTAAATGACCATCACTTTTCAAAGCCAGGAAGGACCTTTGGCACTCCAGGAAGCCTGGATACTAGATTTTTGGCTATCTGAACCTCATACTTACTGCAATCTGCAGGTAAGACCTCATATTCATTCAAGCCTCAGCCTTGAGTAACCTGCTTGAAATAGAAATGAAAAGGGGTACGCTGGGAGAGACTAAAATCCAGGATTGCAGTGCTGACAGGCCGGAAGGATGCCATGCCCACCACCACTTGCTCAGCATGGCACACTGGCTAAGAATTTAGGCTCAGGGCAGACAGGCCTCAGTTTAAATTCTTGCCTGCCATTTTCGAGCTATGAGGTGTGGGGTGAGTCACATAGCTTTCCTGCACTTCGTTTTCCCCATCTGTAAAATGGAGACTATTAATAACATCTATTTCATGAATTCATTATGAGGATAAAATGCAATGACGTTTATATATGCATATAAAGTAGCTGGCATGTATTCATTGAATGTTAGCTTTTAATATCAACAATGTTATTTTTGTTGTTATTACAATTGACATACTGATTAATCAGATTTACTGAATTGCCCAGGAGAGAGAAGTGAATGCATAAGCTCCTTAGAAATAGGGAGAGCTAAATCCAAAAACTGATCCTTTCAATGGGGGAAAGCACCTCAGCACAGATGGTTTGGAAAGAGCACTTTGTCATTTGGATCACACCCAACTTTCCTTTCCATAATCACAGCGGCTTTGCATGGGTCATAAGAAGGACATCCCCAATGAAAAGAGAGAAGGGCCGATTCTAGCAGAAGCAGGGGAAGATGTTCGTTGTGCTGACAGGCCCTCGGAGGGGTTAACCATCCTGGGGGCAGAGCAAAGCAGTGCGGCAGCTTCCCAAGCAGCTATTTTTATCTTTGTTTTGAGTATCTCACTCAAACAGGGAAAAGGGTTCATTTTCTCACTTGGAAAGTTTTCAAAACACCAAAAGGATTTGGTCAAGAGGGAAGTGTACCCACTCCAGCCAAATTTTTTTTTCAGTGGACAAAACAAACAAACAAAACAGCAAAAACATCAGTAATCTGCTTCAGGCGCTATATGGGCCCATTCAGGGGGAGTTGCCATGTGTTTATCAGCAGCAGGCAGCAGCTTTCTGCAACCTACAGCAGCTGTCACCCAGCAAAAGGACGTTTTCCCATGTTCATGAAGGGTAGAGAAAATTTTAAGGCAAAGAGAAGGACAAAATATTTAACTGCATTTATATGCTTTTCAGCTATTTTTACCCCCGTGCCATGCAAATGCCTTCCAGACTTCCTGGACAACATCTTACTTTTTATCCAAGTCTTGCTTAGTGGCCAAGACACAAGCCTTGTCATTTATACTTTACAGATGGAGAAGCTGAGACCCTGAAGCTTAAGTAACACGAACATAGTGGGGCCAGGCAGAGCTAGAAGCTGCGTCATGGTTGGCTTAAAAGTACCCCAAGTCCCAAGGGAGGGACAATGGCCATGAGGGAAATGGGGAAAAAAACCCAATTTCATGCATACCAGCGTGGAGCAGGGCAAAGTGGTAAACGTGGTGACCTAGGTAAATGGAGAGCCTAATTGATGCTTTCCTCCCCAATGAAGAACTTGATACATAATACTCTCAGCATCATCTGTTTGAAATGTGTGAATTTTGTTTTCTCAGCTGAGAATAAAGTAGGAGAGTCCATGTTTATTGGTGCAGTTTACTCCCCTTAATTCCTTTTTACATATTCATAATCCAAGTAATGTTTTCTACATATTTCTGCCAGGCTATGAAGTTCTTTCCCCCTCCAGACTTAGCCTAATTATTTTGCTAAAATGCCTGAACCCATTCCTTCATTTATTGACCTTACACTGAGCCTCTGCTGTAGGGCACAGGGCTGGGAGCCTGGCGTCACAGAAATGAATGAGTCTCAGGTCTTGCCATCAAGGGGTTCAGAGTCAACCAGGGGAAACAGACGTGGAAACAAGCAGGTGGATTTGTAAAGAAATATCTTGGGAACGGTGGAAGTGGTCATCTCTGATGGGTGAGACAAGGCTTTCCTCTCTCTTGGGTGCCCTTGGTTGTCTCACTTTGACCTTTTATCCCTGTCCCGCCCACTCTGCTCAGTTCCCCTTTGGTGTTGATATTTCCTCGTGCATCTCCTTCACTGTACATGAGATTGTACCTCCAACACCCCTGAAATACTATTCCAGGCCACAGAGGACAGGTTTGTGCATATTGTACAGATTTTTCCAGATGTCTTGCTAATAAGTTCTTTCATAGAGTCAATCAATGCTAATTCTTTAAAACAAAGGAACAGTAAAGTCATATTTTTTTGGAGCACATGCCAAAGATTATGATCTATGAAGAATACTAAAATGAGAAAGGACCCCTGCCTGGCTTGTTACTAATTTTTATTCGTCTGATTTACAGAGTTGAAAGGTGTGGCAATGTCCTCCTCATCTCTGGCTTGAGGATATGCTGACAGCTTTATCTGTCAAGCAAGCTGTCAGAACACAACACTTCACAGAAGTTGTTGAGCAGAGGTCCAGCTGGGTAGCACGTCTAGGAGATGAGAAAGAAGAGAGTTGACCTTAATGTCCATAGAAAAGTATTTTTGCTCATCCAGCAGAGAAATGCACATAGCGGCAAAATCTTTTGTCAGAGGTATTAGAATTTAAAGACAAATTCCAAACATACGTCTGTAAATTCTGCTCCCTTTATGATCCTGGAATCAATCCCTGGTGGAAACACATTGATAAATAATCAGCCAGCAATGGTGATCTCACTGAAATGGGGATCAATCCTTCTTAGCAAATTTAAAGACCATTTCTGTTTATAAATACAGGTCAGAGAAAACAGGGGAGATGCAATTCCAAGTTCACAGTTATACGGATCCACTGAAGAGCTGGGCTGCAGCCAGACACCTTTAACAATTAGGGGCCCAGGAAAAAGACAGCAGCCATTTTCACAATCAGAAGGACGGCGGCCAATTAATAGTGTGGTTAGTGATCATTTGAAGAATTTTAAGCACATGCAACGCATCAGAAGGACATATTTTAGCTGCTAGGTTTAGTATATTTTATTTTCTTTCAGTGCCTTCAACACCTTTGGATAGTTTTAGACCCTTCTGAGTTTTAGATAATAAAGTTCCTCAAGGACAGAGAGAGGTTCCATAAGGCATGCGAGTGACTCACAGAATGACCTCTTCTGAAGTCTAGCTCGGGAAGATAGCCTCCCTGAACAGCCTCCAATGTTCAGTCTCCAATGATCTTAGAGAACCCAGCCGTGCTTGGAGCCCAGAGAATAACTTCTAGAAAGAGGCCAATGCAAGAGTAATACCTCAGCCCACAGGTAACACTGCAATCCTTAGCAATTTGAGCTTTGTGGGTGCACTGTAATAATGGCCTTTATTCACCGCTCTAACCAAGATGTTGTCATTCCCTTTGACTGTCTTCTCTGCCCTCACTTGACTTTGCTGAGTCATTGCATACTGTGTCATGGCACTCTGGGCTGCAGTAGGAGTCTCAAAAGATGCTTTAAACGCTTTGTGGCTAGCTTCCAGGTTAACTCATCTTCTGGAGGCAGACGTCATGCTCAAGAACCACAGTGAGTAGTAGAGGAAAGGAGAAGGTCTGTGTCTGTTCATGGGGGGAGTCCAAACCTGAGAGTTACGTACCTAAGGGTGGACCTCAGCCTCTCCAAGTGTTTGAGGACTTTGAAGTACATCCCCTGCCTTCTCCCAGCCAGGAAAGGCTCCAGGGGGCTATATTGCATCAAAGTGGCAGTAGCAATGCCAAAGGCCATCTGTGATCAACCTCAGAGAGCTCAGAAAGAAAAGAAGAAAACTTCCATTTCCACCTGTGCCTGGGCTAGTCTCGAGTGGAGGGAAAAGACGCTCAGAGGGGTGGACCATCCTCTCCCCAGAGGCTAACATCCTCCCCTAAAGAGAATCTCTACTGGAGTTTGTGGCAATCTAGGGTAGGGCTGAAGGGAGGGATATATTTTTATAATCCCCTCCTGATTTCTAAAGAGGAAGGACTCCAAAGAAGACCCCTTAGTTGCTGAGGGAAGATGGCGGTGTTTGATTGCTTCAGGTGGGAGGATGCAAGTTGGTGAGGGAGGGCACTAAATTATTCTACATGGTAAGAGAAAGAAAGAGACTAAGAAAAAACTGGTGGTGGGGGGCAGGGAGGATAGAGGAGTGACGGAGACAACTAAGACAGAGATTTTGATGAAGTTCTGCTGTGCAGTGTGTGATGTAATCTCTTCTTGATCTTTCATGAAACAGCCTATAGAATCAACATTACCAAGTAATGCCTTTGCAGCTCTATCGAGGGAGCAGACATGGAATATGAGGAGGGGCTCTGTCTTTGAGGAAGTGCCTGTGAGTGAGCAAGGACTGCCTACAGGGCTAAGCCTGAATTGAACAAAGCATAATTAGCAAAGGCTGAGGGATGGCA
>NW_017731355.1:5242024-5248191 GCF_001890085.2 Hipposideros armiger
CACAGAGTTGCTGTCCATTATAACATAGGAAAAGGAAGGGAGATATTTGAGCAGGTGGCCACGGCACAGTTTGGGAAATGAGTCACACCACTGTTATTTATAGTATGCTGGAGCATGTAATATTCCAGGGAGAGAAGTCTGGTACCAAGGAGCTCATTACTGGGAGGGCTGATTGATCAGATATGCATTAGGCGAGAGCTGTCTTGGTCTCAAGTTTGTTTTGAAACCTGTTTTTGTATCCTTCAAGGGACATGAAGTTCTGCAAACAAACAGAACAGCTGAAATGAAACAACTCACCCCTGCCTTCTGCGCAGTGGTGGAAGGTGAGGACTAAGTGCCCTTTGACACCCCAACACACACATGTACCCCACGTCAGTAGAGTCCCATTGTAGAGGGAACAGGATATGAGGCAGTGGGCTCAAGTCATTATGTGCAAGTCCTCTGGAACCAGACTTTGCCTCTTGTGTTCTTGTACTTTGAGTGTTCTCATCTGTAAAAATGGGGATATAATAATAGCCCTCACTCCAAAGGTGGTTGTAGGAATTACATAAAGTAATACGCAAGTATAAAGAACATGACTTGGCACATGGTCAGCACCAGATAAGCGTTTGTTGTGGTCATTACTTTCCCACTCACTTTTGGAGAGAAGAGCAGAAGTCAAAGTGCCAGGAAACTAACTGGGCTGCCACCCCATCAGTAATAGAAAGGGCCAACTCTCCAGTGCAATCCTGGCCCCTTCTACCTGAATCCACTTGTTTTACAAGCATTTTAACCCAGGGACAATACCTGAGACTCTGTGTGTGCATTTAAAGCCCAGAACTAAAGGACAACTGGAAGTTTAAGCCTCAGTTGCAACTTCGTGCACCTAGCCTATCTGAATGATGCTGGTCTTTTGTTAGTACAAGACTTTCATCACCATGACTAGCTACCATTTATTCATCACCTACCACATGCACTTCATATAACTACATCTAGTGTTCCCAACAATCTTATGGGATGGGTATTATTATTATTGTTATTCCCATTTAAAAGATGTTGGAATTTGGGGTCAGAAAGATAAACTGATATTCCCAAAGCCAAGAGGACTCAGAATTTGGGAACTGAAACCCAGGTCTGTATGACACCCAAGTCTATTAATAATTTTTCCACTGCTCCCACTCCTGTACATTGTGACATTTGTAGAAAGATGACTTGAGCCTTGGCGACTTGCATTGCTGAATAAGTAAACTGGCTCATGCCCACAGCTGCTTTGCTGAACTGTTCAGTGCTTCCCACACATCCTGGGCTCAACGCCAACCCTACAAGCCCCCGTCCACCTCCCCACACCCACACCCTCATTTCAGACTCAGCATCTATGCTCCTGACCTTGGCCTTCACTTGATCCTTCACCCTGCTAACCAGAGTTATGCATAGTTGACATAGAGACCATCAGATAAAGTCCGCTGGCTCTGGTCCTACCTGCCTACCACCTCCCCCTCTGTTCTCTGGCCTGTTGACCTTCTGCCTCACCTTATCTCCTCCTCAGCCCATTCTTTATTTTTCTCTCCTTGCTGAAAAGCAGGCTTTGGGGGTTCGTGAAGGGGCACGATGAAGACCCACCCTGTCTGTTCCCCTTAGTCCCCCATGGGGCATTGGGCCCAAGAATCCGTGATCACACTCCTGGAAGTGAGAGTGCACACACCAACCTTGTGATGGAAGTTGGAAAAAGGTAACGTGAGAGATGTGCAGGTGACTCACGCTGAGTTACTTTCTGGAACGTCAGGCATAAGGGTCTCTCGGTCAAGGCCCATACTTAGATCACAGGGAGAGTGCCAATTGCTGTTATGGACTGACTTGTACCCACCCCTAACACTCATGTGTTGAAATCCTAACTTCCAGTACCTCGGAAGGTGACCTTATTTGAAAACAGGGTCATTATAGATGTAATTAATTTTGATGGTCATACTAGAGTGGCCCCTAANAAGCTAACTTGAAGGGACAGGGCCAGTCTCCAGATGAGTTATGAAGCGATGCCACTAAGAATCTAGAGAAATGGAGTCTCTCAACCACCTCTGTTGCTCTGCCGGTGATCTGAGAACAAAAGGTCCTCTCAGGCTGGAAGCAGGAATTTCACAGGTTTCAATGGAAGCATTTCTCTTAATAAGAAGCTGATTTAGGGCCACCTGATGTTTAGCACGATGGTGCCATGTGGCAGTAAGTGTGACTCGGGCCCAGATATTTGCTTAATTAGTGTGTGGGCCCTGGACCATAAGCATCAGAGTCACTGGGAAACTTGTTAGAAATCCCAATTCTCAGGCCCCACCCAGATCTACCAAATCAGACACTTGGGCGGTAGGGTCCAGTGACTTGGTTAAATCAGTCTTTTAGGTAATCCTGATACAGCTGATATTTGAGAGTAACTGGCTTATGTAATGATTCTCAATTTTGGTGGCATCTGAACCCCCGATAGAGCTTGACAAATACAGTCACAGAATCCCTGGCATAGATGCCATGAATTTTG
This sequence comes from Hipposideros armiger, assembly GCF_001890085.2. Lineage (NCBI taxonomy): Eukaryota > Metazoa > Chordata > Mammalia > Chiroptera > Hipposideridae > Hipposideros > Hipposideros armiger. Next base: position 5,244,525 of record NW_017731355.1, read on the forward strand.
GCTGCATGGGCCTAGGGTGGGCTTGGCACCCTGTGTTTAATAAGATGTGCAGATGATCAGGTGGCCGTCTAAGTTTGAGGACCAACAGAGCAACAGGTTTAGAAGAAACTGAGTCCCATGGCCTGAAATTATGAGCCAATAGTGCTGACAAATTAAAAAAATATCAAAACAACTGAGGCTCTCTGGGATAGGTGAAGGCACTTAATTAATGTTCCTTATTAATACAGGGTGTCTTGCAGCCCATGGGGAGAAAGTTTTGGAGATCACACCTAGGATAGAATTCTTCATCCAGAAGCCCACAGCTCCACCTGAGAACTCAAGTAGCTATGGAATGAATGGGACCCCAGGGAATGACCTCAAGACTCATTCACGTCTCGCAGGGCAGTGGCTGTGGTCCAAGTGTCCAGCTCAGATAGGACAGGACACTGTGTTTATTCTGCAGGATCTAGCATTCAAGTGCTCCAAGAGCGGTCCTCAGAATGACCTTGGAGGTTGTTACAAATGCAGGTTCAGATCCCTGGGTCCCCTTCAGGCCTATGGAATCAATTGTGGGATCCGGGACCAAGAATGTATATCCATAATGCTTGCCTTAGGTGTCTCTCATGCACATTCAAGTTTGAGAACCCCTGGTCATGGAATTCAGAAAAAGGGGCGCAAAAAGACAGGTTGGCATCCTTTACATTTTCGTGAAAGGCATAGAGAATCAGTGAAGTTCCAGGACCAGAAGCTGTGTCACCTGAATGGTGAAGCAAAGGGGACCCTTTTTTCACATTCCCTCCTCAGGAAGGGCAAAGGGTCACTGGTTGTGGGTAAGGTGACTTATGAATTGTTGGTTTCCATGTGTAGGCAAAGCACTTAAGTTTTGAAATACGTACTACATAGTATTCTAAGTATATTAAACTTAATATATCTCTGTGGTACGAGTGCTTGTCTGATATTTTAAATATTCCCAAGAGTGCTGGGAATGTAAGAAAATGCCTAGCCAGCAATATGCCATAAAATTGCCTGGGGAAATCGCTCTGACAGCTATAAGTATGAGATTTCCCATAACATTTAATTTCCTCATTTCTTGGTCTTTTTGTTAATCCCATTTTCCTCGTGGTGCCCAGTTGAAAAATTCATTAGGTTTTTAAAAAGAGGTGAGCGAGTACAGGTTTTGGAGACAGCCAAGGAGGGGTGCAGTTAGGGAAGCTGAAAAGCCTGTGTTCCTTCTGGAGGGGCAATGAGGGAGGGAGCCCAATTGGGCAAGGAGTCGGGGGGAGGGGGGGTGTGGGGGGAGAGTACCTGGGCGAGGGAGGTGCGCCTAGTCCCGAGGGCGCCCAGAAGTGGCTAATGGGAGAAGCTGCCTAAGTGCCCTATTACTATACCCCTGCCTCTGGGTCCTTCCTAAAAACTGTGCTGGCCGATCCACAATTTAAATTCCTGTCACAGGTTACACAATTCTAACAGAGGATGTTGGAATCCACATGCCTGTCACTACCCAAAGTTTGAGAAGTAACCAGACACCTTACATGTGTTTTTCCTAAATTTACATGTCTACTTCTACAGGATAGACTTGTAATATCGTGATAAAACTCGGCTCTCCCAAGTGCAGCTTCATTAGAAGTCAGCTGGCCTTCTGACTAGCATTTCAGGCTGATTGTTACACCCAAATCCATTAAAGACATAAAATCTCTTAGTGGAACCCCCAATTAAACCTTAAGCCTCATAAAAGAGAGTGGAGTGATTATAGGAAAGTGATCTAATACTGTGTGAAGCGTTAGGAAGGGGTTTATGCCGTGACTGCCCAAGGAGCTAAAAGCATTTCCTAACCTTTGTCTGCTGGGGTAGGTTTTGATTTCTATTTTGTTAGTTACGTGACCTTGCATATGTCCACATCTCTCCACCTGTGAAATGGGGATAAGAATAACAACCTAGCCTAACGCTTGGAGATAATGGGTGTAAATGTTTCATACAATGTCGTTGCCATCGTAGAAACCAAGGTGTGGCTGTTCCTTCATCTTTAGGCTTCTAGATTTTGTGGTGTATTCAGGAGAACTATTCAAGCCTGATAGTGTATTGGTCAGCATCCATGCCCAGTAGAGCATTGGTTCTTATTCTTAACTGTGCCTAAGAACCACCTGGGGATCCTGTTAAAATGCAAGTTCTTGGGACCTGCCTCCAGAGATTTTAATTCAATGATTCTGGATTGGGCTTGAGAAACGAACTCAACCAGCATGTTATGTGTGCCGGATACTGCTAAAGTCACTAGAGGAATGCGAGTGAAAAAACAAATTCACTCATTGTCTATCTGAATTTGTAACAAGCCTCAAGGTGACGGAGACTGATGGCCACACTCTCCCAAAGGCCACCCCTTGAGGACCAGAGCAGCAGCACATGTCAACTAGCGGCAAGTCTAGTTTTTGCCATACCAATGGCCATAATGTTGGAAATTTTAACACATTTCCAAACTCTGATTCTTCTTCTTATTCATTGAGACCTAGTCTTTGGTGATAATATTCTAGAATCTTTTTACTTAGGAACAATGGATTCATTTTGAACTTTCTCAGCAAGTTCATTTGCTTCAAGTTCATTGTTTTTCTGTTCCAGTATCACAGATCATTTGCATTGATTTCTCAAGGGATTTCCTTAGTATCAAAGTCTTTAAGGAGGATGAGGAAACACATCACTTGGTCCAGGGAGTTGGCAACAGGAATAATCAAGAATATATATGCATTTGACCTCCAAGGATCAAAAGACAATTAACTTGTCTAGTTCTAACATAACCTGAGGGTTTACCTTGAATGGGAAATGAACCTTGGGCTGGACTTACTCCAAGTCATTTTCATTTTCATTTCTATGTTATAACATTTTGATATGGGAGGAAACTCGCTTTTGTTAGTGACCCTCACTTCCTGTGGAATGAAGGCTCCGTTCTGGAATGCAGTAGATTATTTTCTCCAAATGCTTTGATGCATCCGTACTAAAGAGAGCTTGGGATCGTCGCTGACTCAAACCAACAGCAAATGAACTACAGATGCACAATGGCATTCCACTGTTTCAAAAGAATACTCTTTTTTTATGTGCAGTATCTAAAAAGATGTGGTAATAAGCAGAGCTGAATTATAAAGAAGTCATTTGATTCCAGCAAACCTCAAATGCCCAAAGCTGACAACAAATGATTCAGTGAGTAAACTAAAGGTAGAGCAAAGCAACAAGGGCAAATAAAAGTTTAAGTTAGTGAAGAAAATGAAGATCTAAAAAATACCTACCAGATTTCATGGCAAAACGTATCTAGGGAGATGGCTCAAGGAACATTTCATTGAGTCCATATTTCACTTGTTATTTACGTCCTGCTTCTTTCCTCAAAGGATTTGAGGCTGCCCATTTATCCTCTGTACCGAGGGTGAGATAACATTTTAAAGGAAAAGATCATCTCTTCATCTTCGTCTCCTCCGTCCTCTCCAGTTCTCCAGCCACTTAGGAATTTCAAACAGGATAAGGAAAGGACATTACTTATCCTGTGCTAAGTTTTCCAACATCCAGTATAATCTCTGTCATTGTAATAGGTATTTTTATTAATCTTAGAGGCCTCCCCAGCTCTATAAAACTATGAATCTATATATTTGTTATTGATGGCACAGGTACACATCTTGCTAGATTTTCAATTTTTAAGAGTAACTGCAAA
>NW_017731355.1:5250711-5292004 GCF_001890085.2 Hipposideros armiger
CTAGTGTTACCTCCACAGTAGGGACACATTGTGACTTTCCTGGGCCTTGCGCATTTGGGTCTATGTGGGCCCCTATCCCCATTTAAAAATAACATTAACAATCTTTGACAACTTCATTAGTGTAATGACTAGTATACTCTATGCTGGATCCATCATTATATATTACTATTATGTTCATTTTATCCTCCTGATTTTAAGAAAAAAATTAAAATTTTTTGTGGGCCCCTGAAAGTGCTGGAGGCTCTGGGCACTGTGCCTACCGTTTCTATTGGATAAGTCAGCCCTGCCCATGAATAAAATGAGAGAACCGTTAGGGAGTCACAAAACCTGCCTGTGGGATATTGCTACCAAAAAAACTGAGTTTTGGAAAAATATATGAACAAGTGTGTTGTACCTAAACTCTTTCTCCATCCTTTAAAAGCTATGCAATCACTGCCCAGATTGCATTTCTCATGTCAAAACGTCCATGCTTTGCCTTACACTTTCCCTTTACCTAAGGAGGAACCAAAAAAATAAATACTCCCAGGTATAGACAGAGAGCCACACTACATATTAGCTGCCTCTACCTACAAGCTCGGGACCATAAATCTACACCCCTCTCAGCACGGGAGCCGCTAGACTGTCAAGACCATACATAAAACATGCCCCTGTGCACTGTATTCTCAGCCTTCCTGATTTACTGTACATACAATCTCCAAGTTAAATACAAACAGAAGCACCCAGAAATATATTCTCCTGCAACCCCTGTCTGAAAACCGCATTGCCCAAGTAATGTCTGCTCATTCATCATTTACTTCCCGATACCTGAATGTCATTCTCGGGAATACATCCCTACAGCAGTGCCCCGTGAAACTCGTGAGCACAGAGAGGGGGAAGCAGTCTCCAGATTTAAGGCGCAGGCATGTAAAAAAAATGAGCACGTTTCAAAAATGAGACTAAGCAATTTAAACAGTGGGTATCTGGCTTTCCTGAGGTAGGGCTTTTACTGGTTTCCCTTAATATAATATTTGAACCTGTCTTCCTTTTATGCATGCCTTCAAGCAATAGGAGCAGAGATAACAAATTGAATAAATAAACCCACACTAAGTGGTTCTCCCTAGAAACCATTAGAAAGTGTCTGTGTTTATGCAGAATTTCAATTATTTTCTGTGGTGGATGCACGAGCATAAATTTCTAGCCAGTGATCATCCACTGGAACACAGGAATCAGGGGGCAGAAAGCTATCCCCAGTTACAGGTTATCAGTACGTGAACAGGAGTGGCGGTGGACGTGCACAGGTTTTGTAGGCTGAACTGGGGGTGAATATCAGCTTTATGGCAACTCTACCGCTGATGGCTTAGAGCGCTTAATTCCTCATGGACAATGAGATGGGTAATGCAGATGTGGACTTCTATCTCCATCCTCTCCTTTCTAAAAGGACCCTGATCTTATTTAGATAACTACCCCCGCCCCCAGGGCCGGCTTCTTAGGTACCTGGACCTGCATAGTCTAGAACGTTTAAAAGATATTGTATAGGGGTTGCCATGGTAACTCATCAAGTTGTAATTCTGTACCTTACTGGGCAAAGGCCGAGAAAGAAGACAAGCGATTTGGGGAGATAGCAGCCCTAGAAATCAAGTTAATCTGTGACTTAAGCCCTCGGTAATTTTGTGTGCTAGCTACTCACCAAGTGGAGGAAAAAGAGAGTAAGAAGACATAAAAGATTTCATTTCAAAGCTCCCTAAAATGGTCAGTTCCACTCCATAGTTGATTCTCAGCAGAGCAGGAAACGTAAGAGAATGCAGGGGGACAACGCTGTCAGAAGAGGATGAGCTTGAAGGAGCAAGTGGAACCATTGCTTCTGAACGGCAGGAAGCAGGTGTCTTCCCAGCGGAAGGATTCTGTCTAATCCTTAGATTAGAACCCACCTTTAGCCCTGGGGTACCAACCTGGACCAATGCAGAACGCAGAAGCAAACTCCCAGCCTGCACCAGTACCTCCCTACCATCAGGACTGGAATTTATCACACACTGAGGACTCAGGCTCCCAGGGCTGCTGACTGTATCACGATCATAAGGCTGACCATCAACTCTCATTACCCTCTTTTGTTAAGTTGGCACAATTGATTAAAACTTTTGGGCCTTTTTTGGTAATTCTTCGCTTTCTCCCTCACATTATTCAAACTTCATTGAATCAGGGTTCTCTGAGGCACCCTTCCCTGCCCATACACCAGTCCCAATTTCTCTGTTTAAAATACTTGTATGAAAACTGATGGATTTGTAAAATCTATTTACTGGGCAGATAACTTGCCTAATGGGTCAGAAAATGTGAACAACAACCATAATAATCCAAAGGACATCATTAACTGCAGGGATCTAAACTACTTAGCTTTTAAAATTCCAAAGGGTTCCCAACAATGGAATCAATTGCTTGGCTGTTATCAAGAGTGCTGGTCCCGTTGTGTAATTTGCAGAGGAGGCAACTTCTCCCGTGCCTGGGAATAGTGAGGGGATGGGGTTCTTTTTCAAAGTCAGTGACATTAGAACAGTGGTAAGAGTGGGGCCAGGGAAAAGCTCTCTTTTTCACTGATGTTAAGTGTGATGAATGTGTCTAAAATGCAGTTGCAGATAACATGTTGGCAAATAGAGTAAATAACTTCTTTTTTTCTTTCTTTGCTGATATCAATTTGTATTTATTAACAACTTCTACCTTAGAATTTTATAGGCAACACAATGTCTTTACTCAAAGTGAAGCACCTCACAGGTCTAATTTTTATTTGCTGGATAAAATGTATGCTTTCAAGCTGTTATAGCAAATACATTTGCAGTCTATATAGTTTTTTTTTTATTGCTAGTTTCAGGTGTACAGAACAATGCAATAGTTATCCTTTTTACCCTTCACACAGAAACAATCCCCTCCCCCATCTACTACCCTCCCACCCCCGATATCATACTTATCTATTACAATTCCGTTGACTCCATTCTCACACTCTACTCCACGTCCCGTGACTATATGTATATATAATTATAGTTGACGTACAATATTATTCAACATCAGCTTCAGAAATACAGTGCGGTGGTCAGGCTTCTACAAGGATATAAGGTTAAAAGACAGTCTGGGGAATATAATCAATAATGTTGTAAATATTTTTTAGGGGGCCAGGTGGACTCATGTCTTGTTAGGGAGACTACTTCTTAGTCAGTGTACAGGCAGTCTGTATAGTTTTAATATTCAACTACATTCAACATTTCCCCATCATCAACTACCTGAACATTGAATTTTCTTTCAGGAAATTTGAAAACTATTTATCTTTCTCGAAACTTCTTTCTTCTTTAATGTTTTCCTAATTTTAGTTTTTTTGAAGTGACTACATTCATTAACTTTGATTCCTCTGCTCCAGTATACAAATTTCTTTTTCATTTTAAGCTAAATGTATTTTTGTGATGTTATAAAGCTGGTCTAGGATCGTATCTACTAGCTTTACATTGTGGTTAACTTTTCTGAGTATATATCATCCAGTTGCTGTTGAAATAGCGTATTTTCACCTTGTAGGTGAGAACACCTCTCCTCTAGGGATCCCAGCTTTCCAATGTATGTATTCACTTTTCCTGCTTCACCTCGGTACATGTGTTCAGTTTCCTCCTCTTGATGCTGTGTTTGGCTTAGGTCTCTGTCAACATCTTCTATAACAAAAGTCCTGTGTCTGATAACCTCCCTTGTGTGATGGAACTCAGTTTCCAGGCTATTGCATGTACTCTCAGCTGTAGAAAGTTGCTGAGAAAGAATCACATTGTTATCCTGTAGGTTAGACATATGGAAATTCATTTTGTTCTGTAAACCAAACCGCTCATCTCATGCTCCCTGGCAAGGAAGCTGTAGGTCTCTTTGGGATTTGTGACTTTGCTGAAGATTATGAATAGCAGTAGCCAGTCTAGAACAGTAGCAGTCAACTTCTGTTTCCAGTCTTTCTTTGTTTCATTCTCCAGTTCAGAGGTGAGCATTTTATTCTCAGCTGTCAGAGCATTCAGCTGTCCATGATATTAAAATATTTTTGAGTGTTTCCTCATTTGGTTTTATTGTCTTTTGAAGATGGTCATTCTTTTCTTTTAAAATTGCAGTGTCTTCAAAATGCTTTCTTTCCATTGCCTGATTATGATTTTTGACTTTGTCTATTTCCAGCCTTAGTATGCCAATTTCATGCAACAGCTCTTCTTCTTTTTCACGACTTTCAGAAACCTCAGAATTCATTTCCTTAAGGTCTATTTCTTTCTCCTTTGGTTTCCAAAGGTCATTGGTCAGCATTGCATCTTGTAGTATTCTATCATCGTGTTCTAGAACGTGGCCTCTGAGTGTCATTTTGCTCCAGTACGACACGTGGGTGGTTATTTTCACTTTCACCAAGCATGTCTTGCTCTTCCTCTGATGTCATTACCAAGTGTAGCTCTCCAATGTGAGTCTTTTCTTTATCTGCTAAGGTCATCTGTCCAAACTCTGTGGATGCTGCCAGACTTTGCGTCATTGAGTGTGATGCAAATGGACACTGATGATCCACTTTTCAATCCCTGGATCCTTCACAAGTGTCATGACTGAAGGTTAAAGTAGTAGGACGCCATCCTAAAGAATCTTCTACTTCTCCAGTAAGAACATTCTTTCCTCTTTGATCTGCAGTGTCAGAGAAATGATCAACATACTTCTGTGGACGTCTTGCAAAGAAACTCTCAGAATCTCCAGGTGCTTCTACATCCTCTTCTCCTAATCCTAATGCTGACATTTTAACATTTTCTTTTTTTCCCAACTGCCTGCTTTGTTGCTTCTTCCTTGGTACAGTAAGCCTCTATGCTATCATTTGAAGTCCGTGAGGTTGACGTATGAATCACCAAGTTTTCTCTTGGAGCAGGATTTCTACCGAGGAGTAACCTTTTTTTAACTGAATTGTTTATTTTGGGGCTATAGAGTTGTATGAGTTCTTTATATGTTCTGGATAGTAACCCCTTATCAGAGATATGATTTACAAATATTTTCTCCCATTCTGTAGTTGCCTTTTCATTTTGTTGATGAAGTTTCAAGTGAGATTCCTAACTAAATTTGTAGCCACAAATCTTCCCCTGTTGTCACAAAACCATTCGACCCTGCCAATTTTCAGTCTAGCAGGGGCTCAAATGATTAAGAAAGAATTTCCTCTTCTGTCACAAAACATGAATTCCCTGGAAGATCAGAAGGGCTGTTTTCATGCACTCTGTTCTTTTGTTATGGCTGCTTCAAAGGTTACAATATGGAACTCCCAAAGGAAAGGCTGTATTTTTTCCCCCTAAAAACAGTAATAATGAGAGTATGAGCAGCAGGGGTGTTTCCTCAGCTAACCCTGGGCTACTGTTTCAAGTGAGACAAATGGCCTCAAATGGCCTAGGACCCAGGCTCCGAAGCCCAAGCCACAGAGCCCAGTGCTGGGGAATTATCTGTCCCACTCCAGAGCACTTCAGGATGCTTTCTCTTCTCTCATATCTTTGGTCCTTCCTTTAAGTTCATCAACCTTAATACACAAGAGCGCTCTGAGGAAATTGTAGAGGCCAGAAGCGCAAAACCGCAGTGTCCGTGGAGCAGAGGTCAGGCGGCTGGTGGACCAGCACGCTGTTGCCGCTGACTTGTCATCACCTCCTCCCGTTTTGACCCTGGCAATCTGCCCACGCCAGCCAGAAGCGGACTGTACCCCTAAGCTTACAGCCTCCTAATGCTGCAAAGCACTCTTCCCGAGGCTGGATCAGCCTCACTCAGGGTGGTTTCTTTTTTCTCCCAAACTATGGCCATTCACCAACCCCCTCCTCCACACAAGCATAGTCCCCCATGTGGATAGGCACCCAGTCCTTGTTGAGACGTCCGGGGCCATGTATGACACAATTTTTTGGGGATGACCGGTTCCTGGGGCTGGGATTTGCATCCAGCATGCATGCCTCCACGTCCATGTGGCTCCCAGGGCTCCCAGCACACAGTGGAAACCAGGAGGTGGGGCCCCTCCTGGCTCTGCTACCTCAAGGCCAGGTCACTTCACCACACCTCAGTCGGTGTCTGCGTTTGGGGTGTTGCGAAGGTCAGGGAGACAACAGGGTAGGGGCAGGTTGAGACTGCAAAGCGCCCAGTGTAATTTGTTAGCATTTTGAGTCACAGTCTGATCCTCTGTGAGCGCTAATGCTGGCGCAGGACAGGCTCTAGAGAAGGAAGGCTGAATATGAAAGTGGCAAGAAAACGACACCCTGCTTCATGGAAAAAACTCCTATTTCTTGCCATAGAAAAGAGAAAACAAATGGAAATTAAGAATATGAGTGACTTTGAGGCAAACTAGTTATTCTCTGAGAAGTTTGAAAATGTGTACCGAGGTAGAATCATCATAACTTTGTGTCACAGAGGTGGCTGGGTTTTTTTTTTCCCCCAAAAGGGACTATGAGCACCAGGGTTTTATATTTGATTTCCTGGCTTTGTTTTCCCTCTGTCTTATTATTGTACTGGGGAAATTATGTGGGTTATCAGAGAGAAAGAGGAAAGAAGACAATACTCCTGAGGAACGGGTTGTTGCTAAGCCAAGTTTGTGGTATTGCAAAGGAGTGGCATGTAGGAAGACATGCAGTCATGTTTGACCCAAGCAAACAGACTTTACTGACAAGCCAGTTACAGTCTGTTCAGGACTTGGCACTGTCTTTCCTTAAGATATTGCACTCTATTTTCAGGCAATTTTATGGGCTTTTCAGAAATTAAAATAGCAAAACAAATAATTACATTAATGCCTGCACAGGCATGTTGTTGATATTCTTGTAACATTTTAAGTCCTTTGCATGATTGGATTAAACCACAGGAACACATGACTCCAGAGCTAACGGCCACTGTCATGCCAGGTCAGAGGCCAGCATCAGCAAACAAATTAATTCCTGTGTAAACCAGGGAGAAAGGAGTTAAGGCTTTGATCCAAGACTTATTTTCAAATCATCTCTCAGTTAAAGAGGTATCTCCTGGAACGAATCACTGGACACCAGGGTATATGTTGTACTCCTTCATCAGTGCTAAGTGTCCCACAGAAGGAAACAAACTCTTGAAGTCGGCCAAGTGAGAAAAAAAGCACGTTGTGTGAGCGTAGGGGGAACCGACGCTCCATTTTGAAAGAGTTTGCCTTTTTTTCTCCCTTCCTGACTTTGGGTAAGTGACTTCAGCACCTTTGAGCAGGGTGCTGCCTTTCCTGCACTATAAAGATGGCTGTTATGTCTATCAATCATGCAGAGGTGCCACGAGGCTTAATTTATTAGTTAATGTTTGTGTTACATTCTGCAGCTCTTAGATGCAAAGGTGTTATAGAAATGCAAAGCAGCAATATATTATCTAAACATCTGCCTCCTCAAATAGCTCTCTAGAAAGTGTTCATTGCTTCAGCATAAATGATTCCTCCAGAAATGGATTTCGTCCAGGTCTTTCTCAGCCTATAAATCGTTTTCCCTCCTTTCAGTCCGCAGCATCTTTGTACAGAATGTACTTGCTTGGCTGTCCTTTCCGTCTTGTCCCTGTAACGGTCAGTCACTGCGGATGCGCCTCCCTTACATGCGTGCATTGCAATCACTCACAGGTCCACCCTTTTCCTCACCATGTCTGCCTTCTTCATTCTCGACTCGAAAAAGCTGTTATAATGTGGCCTTTCTTTTGATGCTTAATTTTATTTTATTTTTTTAAGATTTTTATTGGGAATTGGAGGATGGGAACAGCGCTGGGGAACTGGGGGAAGGGGAACAGACAAGTTGCCCCCTTTTGTTCTTCAGTCTAGTTGTGGAGGACGTTGCTTCACTGTCCCAAGTTGGCACCATCATTGCGCTCTTTCCGGGAGAGGCAGATCAGTCCCCGGCTTCTGGACCACCGCTCATGGCGGCTGCTGGCCACTCACGCTGGCTGCTGGCTGGCTGCACACAGTAGCCCATCACAACCCACTGCAGCATGGGCTACAGCCTACGCTGTCGCCGGAGACTCATGGCAGCCTAGCTCTAGGTTGAGCTGTTGTTCAGCATCTTAGCTGTAGATGGCAGTGTCACTGGCCCTCATATGTGGGATCCAAACCGGGGCTCTCTGGCGTCCCAAACCAGCTCTTAACCATTGCGCCACTCAGCCGGCCCTGATGCTTAATTTTAATTGTGGGCACATTACATCTCACCTAAAGGGCTTGATGTTTTAAAATCTGGCAGTAAAACCAAGAGAAAAAGAGAAATCACTTAAGTTCTTGAGAATAAAAGAAAATGAGAAAAAAAAAAGAGAAAGAAAACTGATCTAAGTTTGAACATATTTTGATGAGATTAAATTTACTGATTGTTACAGATTATATGGGAGGTCACTTCTGCTATTAATACTGTTTGTAATTTTGCTAACACTCTGGCAAGCACCTGGGAGCACATGGATATAGGGATTCCACAGTTCCAATATGGGTCTGCTTGGATTTAAGGAACTTCTTTTCCAAACCCAAATAGAGAAAGGAAATGAATAATTAACTATATCAACATATTGTTTTCCAAAGTCTTCCTTTCCTGTATTTTTACTTCCGCTTCAACTTGGAGAGTACGTTTTCTATGCATATCATTCTTCGACCCTATTGTTTGTGGTCATGGGAGTGTCTTAAAAATGTACCCGGGATTTGTTTTAATCAGGTAGTGTAAGATGCCTATTTCTGACATGCCATATGTGACCTTTTGTGTCTGGCTTCTTTCACTTCATGTTTTCAGATTTTATCCATGTTGTAGTAGGCACCGGTCCCTTATTCATTTTTATAGCCAAATATTCCCTTGTATAGATATATCACATTTTATTCACTCATCAAGTGATGGACTTTAGGGTTGTTTCTCCTTTTGGGTTACTATGAATAACACTGCTATGAACATTCATGCCCAACTTTTTGTGTGGACTTAAGTTTTCAGTTCTCTTGGGTACATACCTAGGAGTGAAAATGCTGAGTCATATGGTAACTGTGTATTTTACCTTTTGAGTAACTGCCTGCCAAACTGTCTGTTCCACATCAATTGCTCCATGTTATAATCCCAGCAGTGAATGAAGATTCCAATTTTTCAAAAAATTGCCAATACTTGTTACTTTCTTTTTGATTTTAGCCATCGTAGTGGATATAAAGTAGTACTTCATAGTTTGCATTTCCCTGATGGCTAATGATGTTGAGAATCTTTCTATGTGGTTGTTGGTCATTTGTATATGTTCTTTGGAAAAATGTCTATTCAAATCTTTTGACCATTGTTTAACAGGGTTGTCTTTTGATTGATGAATTATAAGAGTTCTTCACATATTCTGAATACAGCTCCCTTATCAGATCTATGATTTACAAATATCTTCTTCCATTTTCTGGGTTGTCTTATTTGTTGACAATGTCCATTGATGCACAAAGCATTTTAATGTTGTTCAAGTGCAATTATTTTTTTCTTTTGTTGCTTATATTTTTGGTGTTGTATTTAGGAAATCATTGACTAACCCAAGGTCACAAAGGTTTACTGTTTTCTAAAAATTCTATAGTTTTAGCTCTGATTTATTTTTTGTATATTGTGTGAGGTAGGGGGTCCCATTTCATTTTTTTGCATGTTGCTATCTAGTTGTCCCAACTCCATTTGTTGAAAACACTATTCTTTCCTCATGAATAGTCTTGGCACCCTTGGTGAATGCAATGTATTTTACAACTGTAACTGTTTATCCTTAATAATCTTACAATTCATGGCATTTCAGATTTAAAAGTACGGAACACTTAACTCCTGAAATAAATACCATATAAATGTGTATTTTCTTTTTTTGGAAGTGAAAAATCTATTTGCCTTAACAATACTAAGATTCCTTAAGTATCAATGTGATGGAAAAAATTTTGTCATAAATACATGTATTTCCTTATGAAAGACAGATTAGTTTAAGGCTTGAAGGCTGACACATAATCCTTATGTTGTTAAATGTGAATGAAGACTGTCACCAAAGTAACAATATGACTAATGATCATGAAGAAAATCTATTAATTCTACAAGCCAGGTTCAATTCTCCTGAAAGTTAGACTTATTTGACAGTGATGTAATGTCACAAGAAATAGTAATATAAGCACCAATGAATTTTTTTTTTAATTAAAAAATTAAGGGGATTTTCAGTATCCAGATTTTAGTATGTATGTATTGTGCAGAATGTAAAACAATAATAAGTTTAATCGTTTGGGATCAACTGGGAAGTTTCAGAAATGCAAAAATCATGGCTACTTTTGTATTAACTTCCTATCGGATGTCCTATGAACCCATGATAGCCCCCGAATCTGAAGACAACCACTCATAAACATACTGAGATCCATTTAATAGTTTTTGAAGATTTTCCTGTAAAATGGCTTGTATTTCCACAGGTACAATAGTGAAGAAATAAACTTTTCAATTTGACATGAAATATAAAAGAACAGTTTTACAAATATAGCCATAAAATTTAACTGCTCAGAACATTATACATGGGAAATATGACCACCCCTTAACTTCTAGACTATTTAATACAGAGAAGCAATCTGTCATCTCAGCTAAAAAGAAACTTCCCTTTCTTTGAGTTTTGTTTGTTTAGAAACAGTTAAACAGAACTGGAAAAATACTTGCTTTTCCCTATCTTCTTCTTGGGATCCTCATGAGGGCTAAAACTTACTTGAGAGGATGTAAGCTTTACAAAAAAAAAAAAAAAATACTGAAACTTGGTTTGCTGCTTCAATAATGCTTACATTCTTTAAAAAAGATCCTAAAGTGTTCTCATTGGCCTTTGGGTCGTAAAGAAACGATCAGACCAGGCTCCATTTCCAGCACTGAAGGGAAAACCTTCTTACTCTGAGCCCACGAGGGCTAACCTATGGGGATACAAGATTGACAGGCAAAGGAACAGGGTGGGGGACCTGGCTTAAAAAATCAAGGTTCTGTGGTTTGTCTATCAGAAATTCCACTGTCACAAGACAGGATTGCAGGATTACATGAAGAGAATAGGTTTTAGCCAGCTTGAACAATGGTGTGATCATAATCCTTTCATGCAAATCCAGAGAACAGAAAGCTTTAAAAAAAAAGTTGATCAAAATCATAGAACAGCAGGTAACAATTCTGTAACCCATGTTACACTTAAATTAAGAAGGAGGAAAAGTTTTCCTTAAAATCTCAAAAGTGCTCCAATACAACACTGAACTCCCATAAAACAGGGGTTTGAGTTTTTCTATGAAAGCAGAAATAAAGCATGGAAGCATTATGAAGAAAAGAGTTCTTTCCTAATACAGTATATGTAATAACTTAAAATAATTTCCCTACTGATACTGGAAATAAATGCTATTACAATCATGTGTATGCCAGTTCCTGGCATATTTCTGCATCCAGGTTCATTCGTCTCCTTAATGGAGTCCATCATTTTTCCAATGGCTTTCTCCTTTCCCTAAACCCTAACCCTGAAATTCTATAACCAGTTATATCACGTGGCTTCCCTGAGGCACAAAGGTACCAAACTCTATAATTAACTATCGAGGAATGATAAATATGCTCTCTATTTATATTAAAAGATTTTAATTCTTTTGGGCCACAGTGGGGGGGGGGGAACCAACCCAGAAAGCTTAATATTTACTCTGCAGTGTGAACTGTAGCCCTTTTTGCAAAAAGTGGAACCAAATAAGGGAATGTTAAGAGTTGAGGCATGCATGACCCGGCAGCACCAATTATTAATAATAAAAAAATTCCGGACTAGAAAAATATTGAGTTGTATCCCATTCATTCTGATTTTTTTTTTTTTTTTTTTTTTTTTTTTGTAGTAAACGGACATAAACAAATAGAAAAAAAATATTATCTATGGGAATACATCACTGGAGCCGAACTTCTGGAAACCTATTCACAAAAGGCATTTCAGTCAGGCCTAGATCAGGATAACTGGTTAGCAATTTCCTATGAGTACACATGGGGGAGTGAGGCTCACCTTTCAATGTGATGGCAAGCAAGACATGAAAACAGAAGTGACCTCTGAGAGGGTTACCTTTTTCTGAACTGTATTACTCTACTTTGGTGAGCTAGAGTTCTTGATGCTTACAAACTAACTTGCTCTCAACTCTGAAAAAGAAATCTCATTGGCCAAAATTATAAGGGGATCTCACTAGAAGTGGCCAAGATGAGCATGGTTTTTCTTTTTGCAGACTTGCCCCCTCTCTGCGGTGCCTAGGCAGGGTGGGAGGGGACCTCACTTGGAAGTCAGACAACAAGATGTGGTGCTGACAGAGGGCGGTTCACTGTTACTCCTTCCAAGAGTTAGGAATTTATTACCTAAACTTCAACTTACATTTAGTTATCTGAGTTTACTAAAAGTCAGAAACTGTGCAGGTTGGAAGATAATTTTATTTGGGGACATATGTTGTATGCAGAACTATTAGACTTCTATCTAGTTCTTGAAATGGAAAATTATATCAGAGCATGACTTTCAGGGAAAAAAAATTTCTTGACAGGTAAAATCCAGCCTTTCTGGATGCAAGACCATTTACCTTACAAGATGCTTTTGGGGCATCAAGGCTCCTCCAACCACCTTCTAGCTCTATAGCAACAAAAGGGGCTGTGTGCCTCCTTTATCACTGTGGAGCCCGAAGATTCATAGACTGAAAAGACACTATCAGTGAAAGCTAATCACTGGAGACTCTGTCTGGCTAAATCAAAAGGCTTTAGATATATTATTCTAGGCAATTCCATTGTTTTCTTTCCTTTTCTGTCTGCAGGTAGAGTAAGCTATACAGAATAGAGTAAGCTATCAATAAGAGGACTGTTGTTGAATTTTCACATCACTTAAAAACTACCAAAACAAAAACGCCTCACCCTAAGTAATAATATCCATTGAAAAGTAAAGCTATTTTAAAACTGAGAGGCTGAACTTTTTTATATATTAAGTGAAACTAAGCAGCAGCAATCAAGAGTAATATAGTTTATCACTTTAAAGAAAATGACATTCAAAATGGGTTAGAACAGTTGAAAATAGGCAAAATATTTGCCAGTAGGCAAAACATGAAAAAACCAATTCAAGTATGGATACAGTATATTAGAATCATATAAATTATGCATCTTTACAAAGGTTAAAAAAAATGTAGCCCGGATTTGCAATGGTCAATTTGAGTTAGTTTAAATAAATACTTGCTCCATATGGCAGGGATCTATTTCATCTCAGCTGGCTCTGGCAGTCTCATGTGTGAAGGATCTTTACATTCTGGGAGCAGTGATGCTACTGGGTACCACACAGAGCGAACATCCAAGAATCATTACTCCAAATGAAATGAAACTAACAGAGGGGGATGGTGGAGCTCATATGAAATTCTGATTTAATTATTCCTCAGTAAACACTCATTTGCTCTCTTGAAATCAGGAATTTCAAATTATCTCTGCAGATGTACCACTTGGTGTTGTGTATATCTAATGATCACATTTAAATTTAGTTCAATTTGCAAACATTTTCAAAACTTACAGGGCTCCGTAAGCTGCGAGGGAAGGTGGCAGATGGTGGAAAGAGAGTGAATAAAAATGCTTGTATCATTGTGATATGTTGCTTTTAGGCTCACAGAATTTTGGCTTTCTTAAGAAAAAAAACCAAACAAAAAAACTTATGAAACCCCAACAAGTGGTTTTAAAAAGTAAAATCTCATTTTTAATCACTCTTAAATATTAAACAATTCGGTAAGCAAATAAACTTGATATTATAGGACCTAGGCCTTGTTTACTGCTGCAATAATCACTCTCAATTAATGAATTTTTAAGAGCGGCTACATTTTCATCAAACAGTTCTGGCCATGCAAGGTGAGTATCAGGGACAAACCATAGTGGACAGAAATAACAAAAGGCAGACTAAAAATTTATGGAAAATTCTTTTTTTTGAAATGCCAAGGTATTTGGTAATTGTGTGTATAAAATAATTAAATTCCACCAATGTTAAGAAGAAAACATGACAACATATGAATATTCTCTCCCCCCAAAAGCAAGAAAAATAAACCAGAAAAAAGCGCCGATTTCAACACCAGCACCTGTGCCTAATGTCTCCTGTCCACCCTTTTATAGAGCCCCCCCTTTGGAATCTGGTCAGAGTCCGTCTAGCCTGTGTCAAGTACGTCTGTCAGGAAAACACCTACACCCCACAGCACGGAAGGCTGCCCATTGAGAGTCAACAACTTTTGAATACATTTCTTCGTTTGTATGATTTAAATATGATTTAAAGTTTTATCAAAGTCTACAAAGGAAAAAAACTTGTTTACAAACCCAAGTTAAAATAAAAGCATGGTATTTTAAATCCAATTATTACAAAGATGGTGTGGTTTGATCAGGCAGACTTCAATGACGATGCCGCTGTTTCGAGCATGCAACACACCACTGCGAGCTGTTAGGCCCCGGTATGTTTCAGCACTACGTCCCCTCTTTTCTCCCAGCCTCGGGCCCCCCGCCCCTTAATAAACAGCTTTATAAAAAGGTAAAATCTAGAGTTAGTGGCAAAAACCTTCACAGTAACTTGTTAATAAAGTTGTCGATGGCTGTCAAGGGCATCAGTCAACCGGACCCTGGAAAATTAATTTGATGCAGTTCTGTTCCCCAACCAGCTGCGTGGCACAGAAAGGGCAGGCGGCGTGAAAGGCGTGTGTTCCGTGAGGCAACGGGATCTGAGACCAATATTTTGCAGACTTCTCTGAGCACACGTGTCCACACGGCGTGAAGGCGTGCGTGGGCGGCCCCGCGTCTACGTAAAATCCTGCCTCGCAGCCAAGCCACAGAGGCACGTAGGGGCCCACAGTCCTGCACATGGGGCACTCCCGCTCGTTGGCCTCCGTGTCGCTCCGGTGGCCCCAGTTGTGGTACCCGTGCACGTGGCCACAGCTGAGGTAGGCCCAGGGCTGCTTCTCCTCCACCACCTCCTTCCTGTTGATGCTGGGGAAGGCCAGCGTGTTGAGCCCCACGGGGCACTGCGGCCGGGCAGCGTTGATCTCCTGGCGCAGCGCCTCGATGTGCTTCTGCGTCGGCGCGTGAAAAAGGCCATCGGCTGTTCTCCAGAGCAGAGTGGCCCCGCACAGGTCGATGAGGGAGCCGTCCTGCAGGACGTTGGTCTCAGTTTCCACCTGTAACAAGTTTGATAGACACGCCTTTTGAAAGCGAAATTCGACAAAGCACTGTACCATCCTTTCGTCTCAAAATAAACAAAAATCATCTTTGAAGTAAACACAGGGAGGCAGCTTATGGCACTAGAAACAGGACGGGGGAGGAACTTGGCCTCCCTGAGCCTCAGTTTCCTCATTTGAACACGGGATATAATTCATGCCTGCCACAGGCACAAAGCCCTCAGCACACTCTACCTAGCTGTACTTCCGCTACCTTCCTGTAATTAGTGTCGGGCAGTCCATCCAGTGAAGACCCACACTCATTTTGACCAGAGGCAATCCGGAAGACCCCGTAGGGCCCTGCAATCATTACTGCAGTGGTCCCCACGCCTCCTGGTGACCCGTAGCTTTGAACAATCTCTCTTAACCTGTTCCTAAGGCTTGGAGCAGAAGCATTCACCGGGAGCCTTCCATTTTAAAAGGATGGCTGTGCTGAGCACCAGGTGTTCATGAGACTGATGAACAGCTGACAAGCACAGTTAGACAGGTCAGCAGGAATATGCCCGCTGCCTCCACGTGCCACATATTCTTTAGGGTACAAAGACCAATAAAACTTCACCCCCATCCTGAAGAGCCTTGTTCCTGAGTGGTGGGAGCCAGACACGCTCCAGGTGAAGGTCAATGAAGTGCTTCAAAGTGCTATGTGAGGCCACGTCACCACAGTGGCTGCGAGTGTGGGCTCGGAGCAGGCTGCCTGGGTTTCAATCACTTCCATCTCTGTCACTTCCCAGCTCTGTGACCTTGGGCAGGTACTTAACCCCCCCCCCACCACTGCCTTGGTTTCCTCTTCTATAAAATGTAGATGAGGGTATTGTGAGGGTTAAATAAGTTAATGTCAAGTTCTTAGAACAATGTCTGGTGTGCAGTAAGCACTGTGTAAATGTGTGTTGTTACTCTGACAAAGTCAGAAATGATTTTTTAAAGGGTTTCCCTTGGACAGAGACTTGATGTAGATGTTGTCAGGAGTCAGTGGGTGGGCCAGGAGGCACACCAGGAGGAGGCACGGAAAGGCCAAACACCACGCGCACTGAGGGAACAAGGGGTGCACCAGGTTTGTGGCTGGGTGGAGTACAGGGCAGGGAGTGGGCAGGACAAGAGGCCCAGGCTGGGGAGGTCAGCTGGCCTCGGTGTCCGAGGGAGTCAATGGGGAGTTTTAGGCAGCTGTACCAGAACAGATTTGTCTTTCACAAAGGTCCCTCCGGAAGTGTGGAGGATGGAAGGGATGGGTGTAAGACCAGAGGCGGAGGCAATGGTGGGAGTTCTCTCTCCAGGCAGAGAACATCGGTGGCAACAGACCAGAGGCACAGGTATTAAACGCTGAGGAATTAGACTCAACAGCCCTGAGCTCCTCATTAAGGAAGAAAGACGTTTATGTATCTGGCTTCACTGTCTATATAGAGCGGGGCTTTCCACAGACAGGGAATCTAGGAGAAATGGCAGATTTGGGGAGAAAGACAGTAAGGTCAGTTTTGGATGTGTAGGGCCTGGGGACTGTGCATTGTTTTAGCGTAATGTACAGAAGGCACGCGGGACTGCAGCCTCTGGAACAGATCTGGCTCAGGGGAGTACATCTGGGCTTTCTCAGCCTCAAGGTGAAGTCTCAGCATGAACAAGGCTGCCCAGGCAGGGTCCCTGGGAGGGCATGGAGGCTGAAGGCAGAGCAGGGGCACACCCCACTAAGGCTAGGGTGCAGGCAAATGGCCGTGTAAAGGGGAGAGAGAGGTATGGGACAAACAGAAATTTTGTCATTCTCTGACTCTGCTGGCTCTCCACTGCCCTCAGGATGAAGCCCAAACTTCTTAATATTCATGATACAGCCACTGGGCTTCTGCAGCTATAGCTCTTCCCTTTCTAACTATGAAACAGGCTGTCCATGAACACACCAAGCTGGACTGCCCACAGGCAGGTGCACGAGTGCCCTCTGCCCAGAATTCTCCACCACGCCCCACCCAAGTCGGCCCCTCGGCTTGGCAAACTCCCACTCATCATTCAGGTCTCACTGGGATGTCACTTGGCCTGGACGGTTTCCTTCAGTGAAGAAAGCAACCCCTCCCTAACAAGAAAGCACCAAATATTAGTAGTTAGAAAAAGTTAAAGTCCCAACTAAATGATAAACCTTAATACTGACAGGACAAACATGGTTTACTCCTTTCAAACAGCCTTTTTAAAGTCCGCTGAAGGTCCCTCCCCACCCCACCGCCACACTGAGCACCCCACAACCCTCCTCCCTTCAGAGGAGGTCTCGTCTCAGCGTATAACTGTGTCTAAAGAACAATTCTGGTGTGGTAAGAAACTGTGGTTTGATGGTGGCCAACCTGTTCTACAAACCCTTCTTTCCTTCCTGCAAAGCAGTTCTTGGTAAACAACATCTTATACATTTTGAGTCTGTGGTCTCTAATTTTCCACATGCTCTTGACTCCCATGTCTAGGACAGCTGTCCCTCTGAGGGACTCCTGTACTTTCTATATGGCTGTGGTCATCACACAACAGCCTGCTGATGTGCTGCCTCATCCGTGACCTTCTCTGGAATACACAATTCAAGGGCAGAGCTCTGGGCATCTTGCTGACTGCCGGATCCCCAGCTCTTAGCCCCTGCTCAGCTGTAACAACTAACAATATGGACTGTTACTGTGAACAGCACTGCTTCAATCCTTACTTAGTTCTCATAACAATCCTAGAAGATATGTACTAGCGTTATTCCAATTAAACAGATGTGAAGCCAGGCACAAAGAGCTCGTCATTGATTTAAGACGACGAAGCCACTGCATGGTAGAACCAGGACTGAAACCTGTGATCTGACTTCGGAACCATCTATAGTGGCTGCTCAAATACTAGCCTGTTTTCCCTTTGAACTGTTACTTCTTGTGTGCTATCTCTATCTGCGAACAAAGTGTGTAGTGTTTCTTCAAAATACAGCATGCAGGGAGGCAGCATAGTGAAATACTGCTTTGCAGAGGCAAGGGTTCAGATTTTTTTTTTTATCCCCCCCCCCCCCCCGCCAAAATAAAAAAGGCACAAGGACTACACAGGGTTGTGGAAGTAAGAGATAGTTAAAACCTAATGGCCTCTACATATCAGATAGCTCAGCGCAGAGTAGAGAATTCAAATCCCTGCCCACCACTTATAAGCGAGTGACTGCCTTTTAAAACCCTGGTTTCCTCATCTGTAAATGGGAACAGTAACAACATTGCGACATGGAGCTCAGCAGGTTACTGTGAGTAACACCAGAGAGGGAATTAACATAAAGCACTTGGCAGAGCCTGCATGTAGTAACACCATGGTTATTTTTATGATTTCACCTAAAATTAGGTAAGCCAATCAACTTAACTGAATTTACCTAATTTTACACAAAGCCAATATAGTTTTATCAAATTATACTTGAGGTATTTTATTAAACACTCAAGAATCTACTAGCATGATAGTCTAAATGTTAGCATACTAAGTTATCATTAACTAGGTAAATGAGTAGGACACAATTCAAAGTTCGTTCGCCTGTTTACTTACTCAGAGGGTTAAGCTCTTGAGAAGCCATTTCCCCCACATTTAGTTAATCATGTTGATCAAGTACAAAGTGCCAAGGTTTCATCATTTGCTGTATTAATGAGAATCTATGGTGATTTGTTATTAAAAACACATTATCATATTGATTCACATTAAACGCTGAGTGTGATATGAACACAAAACCTTCTACTAGCTCCACACTGAGGACAGGAGGCATCGACTACCGTCATAACAAACAGATAATTCTGGACTTTAGCAGATCACTTCATTTTCTGTATTTTTCTATTAAACTGCAAATGAAGAGTACTGCCAGAGACTGTCCCCAAAATCTAATCTCCAGATAGACACAATTTATATCAGCTGCTGTCAGTAACACATACAGGACCAAAGAGCCATATGCTGAAACAGAAGCGCAAAGGATCGGTAGGTTCTCATCTCAGAGAGAAGCTGTTTTCCAAGGTAATAAGAAGGGACTGCAGGGAGGCGGGGTCACTTCATCCCCTGGTGTCACCCACAGTCCAAGATCAGACTGACGGAAACCTGGAAACTCTGATTGTTGGCTGGGTCAATCGTATACTAACAAACAGTACAGTGCAACTTTACGCAGATCTAAGGGTCACTTACAGGGAAAGCTTCAAAGTCAGTCTATGTTCAATACAACTCATTAAAACAAGCTATTTTTGGAATTGTTTCAGGAGCACTGTAAACTTCTCTGGCACACAGCTGCCTGAGCTGGGTCACAACATAATCCCCAGAGTGGGCACGATACACATCTTGGGATGTGCCCTCCTGGACAGACAAGCCCTACGTGGGTTGCTGCATATGCTTTATGTTGACCCAGGGAGGCAAATGCTCTGGTGTGAACATCTCAGGTGACAGCCAGGTGTGACTCCCCACAAGATGGTACTGAGTGGCGACCTGGAGCCTAGACTCTCAATCAGGGTGACCTGAGTTTCAATCCCAACTACTGCCACTTCTAACTCTGTGTAAATATTCAGCAATCTTTAACCTCTCTATGCCACACCTTCCTCATCTATAAAATGGGGACAATTCTACTTCCCTGACAAGGCTGCTGTGCAGATTAAATGAGCTAATGTCTCTGAAATCTTAATGCAGTGCCTGCATCCAGCAACCTCTTACTGACTTCTCACTGTTGCTGTTAAAATGATTAATAACCAGTTTGGCCAATTTTGTATAAAATTATTACATATAATAAATAATTTACATATAATAAATTACATAAAATAATTTTGTATAAAATTATCCAATGATGAGAAACAAAAAGTTATTTGGAAAAACTGCTTTCACATTCTCTTCCCTATTTACAATCTCTTGAAAAGTGTTTAAACAAAGTTTATTGCATTTGCGTGGCCTTTCTTAGAAAATGCTTCTCATATTTGCTCAGCCATAAGGCTCCAAGACTGGACTTTATCATCAAACACAGAAGCTATACCTGCAGCGGAATAATGGTGTAAAATAGAAATTTAAAAAAAATCCCCTAAAAGAAACATTCAGTAGAGAACAGTAAACTAGGTTAGTAAAACAGTTCCCCATCTTCTTTTTCCATCTTAAAAATAGTTGATTATCATCTTTCTCTCTGAAAAATGCCAGATTGCATCTTCTATTTCCCTGTATTTTTTCCATGGAAGGTTTGAAAAAAACATTTGTTCTCCCTTGTTCTAGCTTCTACCTAACAATTAATTAAAAGTACTAGAGTGGAAAATTTATTAAGAACCTTTCTGTGCTGTGCCCCATGGAAAATTTATTAAGAACCTTTCTGTGCTGTGCCCCATAGCTAACGGCAAGATCAGAAACCCAAAGCTTCCTATTTAAGGTATAATTATTCTCCACAGAAGAAAGGGTTAAAAAATCAACTGCTTTAGGGCATTTGGGATATGTGGTAATAGTTCTAGGAAAATATTAGCATGCCAAGTCAATGCACTATATGAATTATTCAAGTAAAAAGCTGTAACTACGGTTTTGGTGATTTATACAGGGAATTATGTATTCATTTCTTACTATGAACTCAAGAAAAAAACTAACTTAATTATCTTTTAGTTCCAGAAAGTCTAGTAAATAATTCTGTAATTCATAATTTTCATTAATTAGTCTTTGACTGCTTAGGATTTCTCCAAATTAGTAAAGTTTTACACTAAAAATAAGCTTCTTCATTTTAAAAGAATGTTATTAAATTTATTGGGGTGACACTCGTGAATAAGGTTATCTATTAACCATGTATTTCTAGTGTATATTTCTATAGTACATCGTCTGTATATTGCATTGTGTGCTCTTCTTAAAGTGAAGTTAAGTGGAATTTTCTGGTGAAGTATATAATAAAAGATTATGCTCTTAAGGTAGTAAGGAGCAAAGATAATTTTCTTCCGCTTTAGGAAAAGAATAATCATTAAAGGCCAAATAAAAAATAAGGCCATTTCCCTCTCACTTTCAAGGGCTTGCAGAATTCTCATTCCCTGGGGTCAGTACACAGCACTCGTACCTGTACAAAGGTTCTGAATTTCAGGGGAGGAGAAAGACAGTTCTCAAGTTAGATTTTTGTAGTTCGGTGCATTTTCCAGACTGAAGTCCACTCACCAGCTTTCCCCTCTGCTGGGCCGACCTGGTTTCTCGCAAGGTGTACACGTCTCCGCAGACCGAGATCTCGCGCCAGACCCCGGGCTGCGACTCTTCCGTGAAACCCCCTCTCGGATGCATCACTAGGACGCCGTTTGTAGTGAGCCCATCCATGTGGCCATCGGGGTTTTTCCATTTTGCTGCCTTTTCCTGGAGGGCAGGAAAAAGCACGCTAAGATTATTTCAAAATGAAGGGATTCGAGACTCTCTCTGAAATATTGGATAGGAGCAGAGGGGAGGAAAGTGGTGAATTTTCATTTTCTATTTAAAGCCAATAATCAGAAGGATAAAATGTGCAATTAGCCCAACAATGTGAAAGAAGTGGTAAAATGGATGAATAATTTATCTCCAGAGACACATTATATTTATCTTGGAAGCCTAAAAAAAAATTATCTGACGCCTGGGCTTCTCCCTCAGAGATTCTTTTTTAACCCCCCCCCCCCCCCAGGTGATTCCAGAGTCTACTGTGTATTCTTTAGTTCAATTTGTGCAGTGTTGAACTCATCATCAGGGAAATGTACGGAAGGAAGGAAAACCATCTTTATTAAACATACAAAATTTCAACAACTGTTAAGCTAACCCTTTGTGACCACTATGTTTTCATACAAATCAGTGTGTATATCCTCAAAGCTGGAAGGCACAAGCAGCTTGATAATAATGGCAGGAGATGCTCTTGGATGCCCGCGCCACAGTGATCTCGCTCTTCTCGTCTGGGGACAGAGCCAGATATTGTTCGCATGACTCAGGGGTAAATCCTGAGTAGGATAAGCCAATTAGGACAATCGCAGCCCTTGCCAATGACTGGTTTAGGGGTGGGCATGTGGCTGAGCTCTGGCCAATGCGACCTGGAAAGATTTCTCTGCTCTACAAGGAGACAAAGAATAAGCAGTGCCTCTGCCGCTTCTTCCTCTGGAAGTTATGCTGCAGGGGATGAGTGGCAGTGCAGCAGCCATCTTTCTTTCACCCGTGAGAAGACCTCACCGGAAGAGGCTGATGTGCCCAGAGAGGCAGAGGGCAAAACAGAAAAAGCCTGCTCCCCTGGATGTCACAGAACCACTGAATTAACCAACCCTGCAGCTGGTCTTTCTTGGTGCTTCTTGTAATGTGGTGGTAATACATTTTTATTATTGTTTAGGCCATTTTGGGTGTTTTTTCCCCCCCTGCAAAAATCCCTCAATCAAAAAGGAACTACATTAAAAGTGGATATTCGCTAAAACTTTTGGGTTTCATTTACATGAGAACCCTATGAAGGCAGAGATTTTTAATCTGTTTTGTTCTCTATGATATCACATCTACAACACCCAATATGGAACATAGCAAACACTCAGTTTTTTGAATGAATGATTAATATTTTCCTTTGAACGCTGATTATCTAGATTTGACCATTTCTTTTTCCCTCTGAAATAAAGCTCCTTAAATCTACCAAAAATAATATTATGCATGATGTTAATATATACTTTAAAAAGTAATTACTGTACATATTATAATACAGCAAATATAAAAAGTATCATACAGCAAATATAACAAGTAATGACTTAGTTATTTTCAGATTTTTAATAACAGCTTTTCAACTATCCATCTGAAAACTAAAATCTCAACATTTCACCAGAGGCATCATACAAAACAAAGATTTTGGCCACAATTAAATGTTATATATGATAAAAAAGGGTGTTTTTCTTGAAACAATGCGCTTATCAGTAGTACTTACTCCAAGAAATATGTTTTTGGAAGAGTCAAACCCGGCTGCGAATATCCGTGCTGTGTAAGGTTCGTTCCTGTCGCAGACAATCCTGCAGGCAAACCTGGATATGGTGCTTTGTGTAATTTGGGCGTCGTCATTGTTCTGACTGCCAGAAATGGTGTCTGTAACGACGAAGTCAATGGGGCTTTCGGTTGATCTGCCCACCTAAGTAAATCAAAATACTCATAACTTAATTGTAAAATATCACGTCACCATATTTTGCTCACGTAGAATGAGTGTTTGGGACCCCTTTAGTATTCATTATCTCTGCTCCGAAGGTCAGAATTTAATGAAAGAATTTTCAGTTCTGCTCCTTTTCTTGTTTAACTAAGGGAAATGATATGGTAACCAACTATTCAATTTTTAAATGTTTAGAGAAAAGCTCAAGTTTCTATTCTGCAGGAAAACAGATCTTACCCCAAACAGATTCTCTCTCTTGGATCAGGCAGAAGCATTACTTTTATGGCAAATCATTCGTGTGTGTGTGTGTGTGTGTGTGTGTGTGTGTGTGTGTGTTTCCAAGTGGAGAAAAAGCAAGATTTTAAACGAAGCCAACAAGCAAAGGAAATCTTGCCCCGACTCCTGTCCAGCTCCAGGGGCTGGCTTTGCCCACTGAGTCAGTCCACCAGCGACTCAGCACAGAGCAAAGACAGCCCTAGCCCTGACTCACACTTTAAATACTTGTTACCATTCCTCAGTGTGTGAGTGATGTCAACGACTGTACAAAGTTTGAGATGCCGTCAAATGAAAAATTTGAATAGCTGGTCTTAATGCTTCAAATTCTGGATTTTTAAAAATCTCTCTTGGGAAAATCTAAAAAGTTGCCAATATATTGGCTTGCTTTCCTTGGTAAGTTTAAATACTGCTGGGAAGAATGTATTTCATTAGCAACATGATCTTAGAGTTCAAACAAAGATTTTCATATTCAATAAATCCAAATTAGACAGGTACTGTTCTTTCCTGTGAACTGGGAGGAGTGTTTGCTTACAAATAAGGAAATCCTGAAGACAAAATAATAAAATGTTTATGTAATGATGTTCTATGAATCTAACTGTTTGAAAAACAGTGATCAATGTTATATATGCCAGAGACTTTTTAATGTAAAATCATTTATATGTAAACGAATCATTTCTCACTAAATATGATTAATGTTCTGACAATAGTGACTTTGATTTTGAAGCTGTCATTGGGAAGAACACAGAGCCCCCAGATGTGTACATAGAAGGCCCCCAAAAGTCAATTTCCCAGGTCTCTTTATCCTGACCTCCAAATTCTACCTACAACGTAAGCAATGTAATACACTTCTCATCCAAATGAATAAAAGGAGAAGTATTAATACATTCTGCATAGTTTAGCTTTGCTTGATTCCTGAAACAATATTAAATTTATTTTGTAAATCTCACATATACATTCTCATGCATATCCTATCTCGTTAAACGAACCAACAACAGAAATCTATTTTCTCTTGTATTTTACAAACCTTAATTTCTTGTCCTAATGAAATGTGCCTGGAATAAACGAAACCGCTGGGTTCCCTGAAACTCATCAACTTAAATAGATGCATATTGCCTGAATGTTTGCTTTCAGGTTTAGAAAACATATAACTTGTTAAAAACTGCAACATAAAATCTGAATTACAGATATTATAAAATCCTATCATACCATTTATCTTTCTAAAGCTGTAGAATCTTCCCTCTGCTAGATTCATTTAAAAGCTGTGTGTGTAACTCAGCTGTACTGATTCAGACCACTCTAATTTTTTTTTTTAAAAAGCCTTTTTATAAAGTTATTCTCTTAGTTACTTTCAAGTATGTCATACAGTATTATTAACTATAATCATCACGCTGTACATTAAATCCCCTAAACTTCCTCATCTTACATCTGGGAGTTTGTACTGTTTGACCAACAGCTCCCCATTCCCCCCATACCCTCACCCCAACCCCACTCTAGTCTGTTTCTATGATTTTAATTTTTTTTAGATTTCACATATAAATGATATCAGATGGTACTTATTTTTCTCTGCCTGGCTTATTTCACTTTAAAAAGCTTTTTTAAATTAAAAAAGGAATAAGTACTTATGCAAAATATTTCACAAATAAGGAAGTGTAAAGGAAAAAGAAAGGTTACTCCAGACTCAGGAACAAATCTGTCCTCAACTTCTATTCCAACGAAGCTTAGGAATAGAATGTGAAAAGCTCTACAATTTCCTAGTCATGTTACAAAACCCACAGTTTTCACAACAACACAGTCTCTGGCTTAATTTCTGTTACTTCCATGGAAGAGGGCAACCACTTTTCAAGCTCAGTTATAAGCTCAAAGCTAAAACCACGCTCTAGCCGAATGTCACACAACTGCTCCTTGTCTGCAGAGATTATTCTCTTTAAGAAAGGCCATTCTGATTTCATTCCAAAGTATTAAATTAATGTCTTGATGAGTTAACTGGAAATTGATTGTAAAACATGACATTTTATTCCAACTGGAACACATACTGCTAGGATCAATTATTTCAAGCCATGATACTTAGCTGACTGGTCAGATAAGATTTGTTTATCAATTCACTTCCACTTAAATCTAACCTGTAGAGTGCTAGGATAATTTTATACTTTAGGACATAAACCTCGGTGTTGCTTTTGCCAGGAACAAATCTGAGCCACTTTTCTACTGAAAACTCACCCCATGTGGAAACCTTGGGCCCTGCCCTTTCTTTTGATTATTGATATTTTAAGGGCAGTCATGTACACAAGCCAAGACGCTTCTCAATCTCATCTGATATTCACATAGTGCTGATATTCATACAGTAGCCGCAGGGAGAATTTTACTCCCTGCTACTGACACTCACCGATACGCCATTCAGCACTTTCAGTTTTAATATATACGAGAAAAGTTTTGGTCTGCCTGGTTGTCAGTGGAAGTCAGTACCGGCAAGATGGTACGGAAGCACCCTCAAGGCCTCCTTCTCGCTTCCTGGACCAACCCTTCCCATGTCCCTGCATCTGCACCCTTACTTTCTGAGTTCCTTCCTATGACAAGGATAAAACATTGCTGCTTCTATCCAAGACCAATCTCTTTACTGATGCTCGGGATCTCAGGGTCCCCGCTTCCCTGGACTCTGCTCCTGACATTTGCTCCCCATCCTGAATCATCAACGTCTCTCTTCAAACTGGATCACGCCATCAGCTATCACATTTTGGCGTTTCTCAAATGGTGACTCTGTGGGGTAAAGGACCAGTTTATTTGTTTTTTACCTTTCAACTTGCCACTGATACCTTTTTAAAAAATACCATACAAATGACTACTAGAAATATGATCATCTGCTTGGATGGCTATAACAGTTCCCAAGCGCCTCCTTCCTGTTTCCTACTCATCACACTGTGTACTGTCAGCAGACATTTTGGGGCTCTGCTGAGTACAGTTTGAGTAGCACTGCTCTAGACTAGTCTCTCATCTTCAAAAATGCTTTCCTTGGCCTGCAAGCAACCCTCAAGCTATAGCACCATTTCTCTGACTCACTGAACAACAATACTCTTGAAGAACCTGGCAGTAGTGACTACCGCCATTTCCTTACTCATCCCCTTAACCTCTCTCCTCAACCCTCTCCAATGGAGATTCTCTCCCCAAATGAGCGTCTCTCCTCACAGCTCTACTGAACCCACTCTCCCTGAGGTTTCTGGGACTTATTATCAGCCAGCATATCCGGCCACATTTGTACCTGGTATTACAATAATGAAACCCTTCCAGGCTAGTTGGTAAATAGCCCCTTTCCCTTCTCTTTTGACCTCTCCCTAGATAATCTCATCAAACCCTATTTATTCACCAGAAAGGCCTGATTTCCCCGCCCCCCCCCCCCAGCTTCAGACTCGCACACCCAATCTCCATTTGGATGTCTAGGAAGCACCTCAGATGTCACATGTTCCAAACAGAACACGTATCCCCCTCTAGCCCCTAGATTCCCTATGTCAATGACTGGCAGCCAATTTGTTCAAGCCAAACATCAATACCCAAGAATGATCCTTGATTCTTTATTTTCCTCCACACCCACATTTAACCTCGTGGAAATCCTGTCAACTCTACTTCCAAAAGACATCTTCCATCCTTCCACTTCCCCACTTCAGCTCCAGTTACTGCGAGCTCTTTCTTGGGTTGTGTTACCTCAGCCTCCCAACTGTTCTCCAGTTTTCACACTGGCCTCTTACATTCTCCTCTAGACTGTAGCTGGGGGTACCTTTTAAAAATACAAATCAGATTATACCTCTCTCTTGCTTAAAATCCTCCCAACAGCTTCTCCAAAACCCCTAAAATAAAACCCAAGTTCCTCACTTGGTCTGAAGGCTTTCCCTCTCCCGGCCTCTGCAAGGTCATCTCATGTCACCTCCCTCCTCCTTCACTTTGCTCCTGCCTCGGGGCCTTGGAACTCTGCAGGGAACACCTGCTTATCTGAGGTCTATTTGCCTCCTCTAGAATGCGGGCTCCATGAGAGGGAGGTCTTAGGTGCTCAAGAAATGAAACTGATGAACGGAGGATTGTGACAGTGAGCTGGAACCCTGTGACTCTCTCTCTCTCTCTCTCTCTCACACACACACACACACACACACACACACACACACACTCTTTAAGAAATAACTACTGAAAACATGTTGATATTCTTTAACATTTTTCTCAACTATATAGATGCTAATGTTACCATCTAAAACTACAAAAAGCCAACTGAATTAAAAACCAAACAAACAAAAACTAAAAACATAAGGTGCTGCAGCACCCAGGTTCAAAGCCACTGAAACTGAGAAATCAGAGGGGAAAAGCCGCACTGACAGTGGCTTTGGGACCTGGCCACTTTCCTTGTCCTCATGATCAAAATGTACCTGGCATTACACTTCACCTCAGGGACTCTGCAAGACATTTCATCATTACTGTTAATTCCTTTCATAAACTATTTCCTTCTCTATAGTTTACCGTATTTGCCGGCATATAAGACGATTTTTTGGCCCTGGAAAATATGCCTCCAAGTGGGGGGTCGTCTTATAAGCCAGGTACACTTCAGATAGACTGCCCATAGTGCTTGCCCCGTGCCATAGTGGCCTCCCGATGCCCGCCCACTTCATTCCACATACCGTTCAGGCATCAGCAGCGCTGCTGGGTGTATGCTCGGCTGTTATGCGATTTTGCTGTTATGCGATTTTACCACACTCGCAAAATCGCACACAGCCGACCATACACCCAGTATGATAGCGCAAAATCGCGAATTGCGATTTATGTATATGTTTGATTACATACAGCCTTGTGACAGTTTTCCTGCATGTCATAAGCATTTGAATATAAATATAAATGTTGAAATCAAATCTGATATTGTTTTACCTTTTATTTGGTGTGTGGACGGTGTGCGGAAGAGGGGGTAGTCTTATACGGCGAGTATATAACAAACTCTGTATTTTGAGTGGAAATGTTAGGGGGTCGTCTTATACGCCCAGTCGTCTTATACGCCGGCAAATACGGTACTTTTTCAAGAGCTACAATCTTTTCTTTTTCCTCTCTTTATCCCTACTCTAGAAAATAACTACTAACATCTTATTCTGACTATATTAACTCAGAGTTTTCTCACCCGTAATCCATCTCTTACGAGTAAATTCAGATCTAGTTTTGATGTTTTTTCTTCAGGCAGTAATATTTCTGAGTTCTAGGCCTACTATATGATTCCACTGTGGGAAATGCAGCCCAGGTCCTTTATGGGTTCATTCTAATGTTCTGATTTTAAATGCTCAATTTACCTAGAAATCATTTTAATGTGTAATGGCTAAATTGAACAGGTCTCAACACCAAGGTCCATACTTGAGAAATATAAATGTTGCAGTGCTTTTTGCTCTGTATTTTTATCAGTGGTAGGTGTTGGACATATAAACTTGTTAAAAGGAGGAAAAAGTTAAAACAAATCTTGATTTTTTTTTTCAGAGCCTTCTAAGAGTTGCTTAATTCTACTCTGCTTAGATTCTAATCTGACATTAATCCTCCAAAATTTCCAGTTAGTCTGTGAATGGAATGAGATTATTTTAGTAAAAATGGCAAATGGGTTATGTTTTCTTAATTAACCTATACATTCTTGTTGAAGCTTTATTTAAAGCAGTTGAGTTGGTACTATGTAGAGACTGTAGAACTCAGGAGACCGAAATCTTCTGCCACGAATGCCTTCTCTGTGCTTAGTTTAAGTTACCTTTCCTTTCAAAGACCCAGATTTCTCAGCTATGAAATTAAGAGGTTAGTATAATATCTGGTATTTCTCAGTGTGGTCCATGGACCTCCAAGGGCCTCCAATACCTTTTCAAGGGGCCAGGTCTCTGAAGACAAAACTGCTTTTATGATAACACAAAGATACTATTCACCTTTTCCTCTTGCTGACATGTGCTCTGATGGTGCCCAAACACTGATGTGCTTTAGCAGGAATCATAATGGCGGCACCAAACACACCAGTGGTCACTGTACTCTTCACCGCAATGCATGTGCAGTGAAAATGTAATGCCAGTTTCACTTAAGGATGCTTTGATGAAGCAGGAAAGAATGATTCATTTCATTACATCTGGGGTCTTTAATATCCTGCATGATGAAATGGGAAGTCTGCATCAAGTGCTCAGAAGCTCATTACACTATGGAGGTTCCTCCAAAAACTAACACTAAAACCACCATGTGATCAGCAACCCTACTTCTGGGTTTTACCCAAAAGCACTGAAATCAGGATCTTGACAAAATATTGGCACCCCACACCCCCATGTTCATTGCAACAGTGTTTACAATAGCCATGATATGAAAAAACCTAAATGTCAATAGGTGAATGGATAAAAGGAACTGCAGTACATATCTACAATGGAATATTATTCAGCCTTTAAAAGAAGGCAATTCTGCCACATGCGACAAGATGGATAAACCTAGAGAACATGACACTAAGTGAGATAAGCCAGTCACAGAAGGACAAATGCTGCATGATTCCACTCACATGAGGTATCTAAAATAATCAAATTCATAGAAACAGAGTAGACCAGTGGCTGCCAGAGGCTGGAGGAGGGGGAAATGGGGAGTTGTTGTTCAACAGGTATAAAGTTTCAGTCATACAGGTGCGTAAGTTCTAGAGATCTGCTGAACAACATTGTGCCTGTAGTTAAAAGTACTATATTGTGCACTTAATAATCTGTCAAGAGGGTCGACCGCATGTTAAATGTTTTTACCACAATAAAAAAAAGTAACAGAAGCTGAAATAAATCCGGCTCAATCTTTAATTCATTCTGCATTTGCTGAGATGAGAAGAAAATGAACGATGTGAGCAGAATGTGATTGTATAATAGTGAAGAATACACTATTTAAGTCACAATATGTCACTAAAGAATAGTAATGAAGTTACTTGTGTCATCACAGTAAGTTGTTGATTTTAAGTGGTAAAAAATGTACCACCAATAAATGTGAAATTTTCTTGATTCATTTTTTTTAATATTGAGAATCTTCCATGTAAAACAAAGTAAAAAAAAAAAAAAACCTTACAAATGGAAGATATATAATTTTGGAAAGTATTTTAAAAAAGGAATTATTATGAAGTCCCATAAAAATATCAACAGGGAAATATATGCATATACTTATCTAGGAAGAGATTTTCTTTGGTAGAACAAGAAGAAAAGACATTTAGAATATTACAAAATGAAATAGCACGAAAAGTAAAACCACTTATATTTTGTTTAAATGACAAAATGTTACTTTTGCGTTCAAACTGCACTTAAATTACTATGTTTATACCTATGGCTATTACGATAACTATGTATCTATCTATCTAGGATTGTTCAGTTTTTTTTTTCTTTTTATAAATAGCTAACACATGGTTCAAAAAAATCAAAAAGTGTGAAATGCAAAGCCTCATGATTTACAATTTGTTTACTTTTTTATTTTATTAGCTTTAATTTTAATTTTCTGTTGTTTTAAAGTACCAAATCTTGGATATATTAGTTCTTTTTAAATTAATTGATGATTTCTTTCCCCTTTATTACTTCCTTCCTCCTGCTTTCCTTTGATCTATTCTCTAGACTTTCCATTACATACCACTAAAACTATTCCTGAATCTGTCCTCTACTTTCTTATTGTCATTTTTTTTAAAAGAACTTTTTGAGATAAATGTTTAGTTCTTCAACTTCTTTCTCTCTTTCCTCGCCCCCACTTCCTTCCTGCCTATAAAACCATTTAAGTTTCTGCATTTCTTACGAGTATGATGTTGGTCACATCTCACGAGTTTGGCTCTATAATATTCCCATAGTTATTTTTAAAAAGGCCTGTAATTGTAGTTTTGATGTCATCTTTGATCCAAGTGTTATTTAGGAAGTATTTTGAACACACTGGCTTTTAAAAGTGGCTGACTATAAAAATTTTCATTCTGGGTATTAAAGTCTATTTTTATTGCATTGAGATCTGAGAATGTAGCCTTCATATATATATATATATATATATATATATATATATATATATATATATATATATATANNTATTTATTTATTTATATCAATTATTTTTAGAATTAAGTTTTTTCCTTAGTTTTTCAAAAACCAAATAGGAATAATTTTTATATTACCCTCACCTCTCTCCCCTTGGGCATCATCATAAGGCTAATATACTAGAAGTCCTGATTACATATCAAAATACAGAACTGAAGGAAAAATGTCCTACAATTTCCATTCCAAAAAGCAAGATGTTACCTGAAACATATCCGTGTCTTTATCATGTGTGTACTCGACCACCACAGTTTGATTCCTGGACAGAGTGAACGATATACTATGTTGACCTTTGCAGCTGATAGCCTAATAATGAAATAAAAAAATATAAAAATTCATTAAAATTTCATTTCAACAAATTAACCACAATTGTTTAAAGTTAAGAGACATTCTACCAGCAAAACCCAATACAAGCCAGCATTTTCCTAATAGTCAAAGCATGTCCTTGTCCTGTGTCCTGAATTACAGAGCAGACAATAGTCACAATTCTGGTTTTACCAAATAGTCTATCTTAATATGAATGATATTTTACTTACACTAAATCAAAGTTAATTTATTAGTTTGCAAGGCTTGATTTAAATTCCCAGAAGAATATATACTTTGTCTGTTAACTCAGTGACAGAATTTTTAGACTAATACGATTTATTTAAAATTTTAAAATCTATTTCACACTATAACAGGTAAGTTAATAATATTGTTATAGTATTTTTCCTATGAAATAGAGATTATAATCATAGTAAAAGAATCACTTAAAAAATTGTAAATGTTCTATAAGAATTTCTATGTAATAATGTACTTTTCTAGCCAATGATAATCATACTTATACTCTGTTCCACATGTCATTTAAATCTTATATAAGCAATTGCTTAACCCAGATATTTATTGAACTAATAAACAGGGCAACAAAGTTAGTTTTATCTTTTATATTTTTAGACTAAAGCTATAGTTTTTCACAGAATCTAGAAACCTATAATACAATATTGTTCTTATTTTCTCTATAATGATATATTTGAACACATCTTAAGATGTGGTTATTATACACTTTTAAATTTCCAAATTAACAAAGAAGTTTATTTAAATTGTACTCCAAATTATTTCAATTACATTTTATCTATTTTATTTTAACTTATCTTCATTTCCACTCTTTCACCTTAAGTATAATAAAACTATAGTAAGCCTATCCATGAGACATTTACTGAATGATGATACTGTATGAAGAGCAAAAAAGCTTTTGGAAGTACCTGGACATGTACAGCATTTTAATGAAAATGTCTGAACATTTATATTTTAATAATAGAATTGCTTAGAGTAATAAATAGTGCAACATTCGAAATCAAGTTTGAAGTTAGCCTGAATCATCTCATGGTTATTTAATCATCTTCCCTGACAAACTACATGATTGAACTGATGTTTTGTTGAAATGCTTCATTAAAATAATACAAGTATTAGAAAGAATAATAATTTATATATTTAATGTGGTCAGGAATCTAAAAAGCAGTTCTTAGACTCCTGAACTCCTATAACAAATATAATATTAAATTTTCATTGGTCTGAGTCAGATAAATTAAAAATGGTATTGATATGTGACATTTTTTAAAATCCAAATTAATACAGGACTATTTACAATTTAAGTGGATGTTTATTTATCTTGATAGTTAAGTGAAAAAAACCCACTTTAAGAAAAATAATTTTATTAAACTCAAACTTATAGAACTCATAACCAAGGAGTGATTATTTATATAGTAACTTATTTTAGGGCTCCTTAAAAAGTGTCTATTGCAATTGCAAATATTCAATTTACAAATACATTGACTCACACACAATTTTCTTGGCATACATTCCATAAAATAAGTATGTCTGCAGTTTGCCAATTACCTACAGAATAAGGAGTTAACAAGTGCCATAACAGAGCACCTTTTATTTATTTATTTATTTATTTATTTATTTATTTATTTATTTATTTATTTATTTATTTAAGCTGAGACATCCTGTCACCTGTTAGCAGCTTAGCGGCTGCTCAGCTTGGGCCGGGACTCGAACCGCTGTTGCTCAGAGCTCAAACTCTTGAGCGAGTTCTTAACCAACTGAGCCTCTCGGCTGGCCCTCTAACAGAGCACCTTTTAAAAAGTCACATATTTTTGTATGATGGGACCTTCTAAAGTACAATGTTTCTCAAACTGGCAGAGAGTTACCGGAACCCCTGGAGGTGTCTAGGAGAGCAGCCCTAAAGTGAAGTTTCTGATGCTTAAAGCATCTTACTTTAAAATTACTATAAATTTTCTATTCTACTCCACAACATGCTTGCAGTTTTAACATTTAAACATTTCTTCCAAATTTGCTGGGATGCTGGTGTCCCAGGAAGACTCATGGTACTCACCCCATGACCTGGCACAGCCCGGCCCCTCCCCCGCCAACTTCTGGTCACTCTGGGAAGCACCCAAAATAGCCATTTTATAGATCTTTAGTGGTTACTGGACCCAGATCTTCTAAGGTGTTTTATTCTTAAACTATTTTTGTGACCCAAACTATTATAAGCCTATGCAATACATAAAGGAGGCTATCTATAGGAAAAGCAGCACCATCCTGGGAAGTGCCCACAGCGAAGAAGAGCACAGAGATCTAGGTGGACCCCTGGCTGGCCACCCAAACAGGGAAGAAAGCCCAGGGCCTCTGAGGCCGGGAATGCCCAATCCAGGACACCTTGAATGTTGAGCCCATTAAAGAAAGTTTACAATTTCAAACTTCTGCCAGTTTTTTTTATGTGGCTAAATGTGACTCACCAGGGTTAGGAAAGGTAAATGCTTTTGGAGCTAGGAAAACGTTTTCTGAGACTTTTTGGTTCAGAAAGTCCCAGCTGAGGGCTACATTCTGGAAACTTCTGGATTTGGGGAAGATGGGGAAGTAGGGAAAGATTCTGCAGGAAGACAAGTTCCAGCAGGCGGTGAGTGGCTGTGAGCCAGCACACAAAGCACTCACTCCCCTGCAGCAGGGATGGCTGATGCCTGAGGTGCGATATTCACCTTTAAGTCCTGGCCATGATTTCTCTCTGTTAATGCTGAGCCAGGGGAGGAGGCCTGCCTGTAAGAGCCCTAAGTGCTGGCGCCCTGGGGCCCACACAGGCTGTACCTACAGCGAGGAGGAGCATGGTGACAAGTGGGCCTCAGAAGACTGGGCTTAAAGCCAGGCCTGGGGTTTGGATTAAAAGGTGGCAGTCAAAACCAGGACACCTAAGGCCACCACTGGGACCCTAGGAAATAAATGGAGAGATGCTGACTTCCCTTGATGACATGAATCAGGACTCACATAATCTTGTTTGCATATTAAAGTCTAGAGTGGGGCCAGGTTTGGGTGGTTGGGGGGAGTTAAGAGGTGAGTTTAAGCTAGACATCAGTTTTTATTTTCTTTCTGGAAGTATATAAGGCATTGGGCTTTTTATTTTGGTTAGAAGGTGGTAGAAGAGGATAAACGGGGTCAAATATATGGTGGTGGAAGGAGAACTGACTCTGGGTGGTGAATGCACAATGTGATATATAGATGATGTATTACAGAATTGTACACTTGAAACCTATGTAATTTTACTAACCATTGTCACCCCAATAAATTTTAATTAAAAAAAAGAAGTTATCAATTTTCAACAAGTGCTTTTTAACATTTAAAATATGACTTCCAGAAATATGACTTCTAGTAAATTACAGATTCATTGACTTGAGTCAATCACTTCAGGTATTATGGGAATAAAAATTTCCCCAAGGCACCAAGTTGCTTTGAAATCTATTTCTGAAATATCAGAGTTGGTAAGGTGTTCTCTTGGCACTCACTATTATTTAGTTCAAATACAATTACCGTAACATAATGTGATTTTACTACATTAACTCAAATTTGGAAATGAAACACTTTAAAATTGTAAGGTAAACCAGCCCAACTTGCTTGCCTGGTAGACAACACTGACTTCCCATATTCACTTTTCTATTATGATGAGAAGGCAAGGTTGCTGACTCCCTTTCATAACGCTAGAAGTGCTTCACAGGCAGACCGGGTCTTGTCTATCTTTCTATCCCCAGCCCTGAGGGCATTCAATGAATGACAGATGAATGAATGAACTGCTACAGACACAAGATGAGGTTTCGAGCTTCCTTCCCTGGGTCTTAACCCTCGTCATCCCTACTTTTCACCAGCAAAGGTACCAACTGTGACACGCTGAACTCCAATTTATTACACGTGAATTTTATCAAGTTAAAAATATCATGATTGGACAATTACAGATTAGATAATTACACATCCACAGAATAAAGGATTCTTTATCCAGCTGAGAAACTGGATATGCTGCAAGCTCAGATGTTCAAATCGGGCCCTTTCTGAGCCAAGACACTTTCTTTCTAGCTGAAGATCTATATATTTCTAGTTTTATCCTACTTGTATCACAGGCTTGGCTCTGCCATTCAGGGGAACAGTTGGAATTAGTTGTTCTGGTTAAACTTTAAATATTAGAGAGCTCTCTAAGCCTCCAGACTCTACAACAAACAAGGTTCATAATGTCTACAGCATTTTCTTCCTCTTACAAACCTGTATGTATACACACAAAGGCACTTAGAAAAAGATGTATAATGTGTAATGATACCAGGAAGGCAACTCTGCAGAGTGCATAATGGGATGGATATGCGTCTTTATGGCAGCCCAAGAGCTTTCATTCATATTTTAAAAGTATAGGGAAAGTAATCGAGTCTTTTATTTGTTAAAAAGCAGTGGGCTTAGCTCTCAATTACAAAGTAAAAGGGAAAAAGCCCACCGAAAAACTGGTTTCTAGAAAACACTAATTTATCTAGTTATGATTTAACCCATTTAATTCAAGCTCTATAAGGCTGCTAAGTGAGCCTTTAGCCACTGTGAGGAGAGAAAACAGAATTCCTCACTGTAGCAGACATTCTGGTTACCTACCTAATGCCTTTTTCTCACTGCTAGGAGGACTGGTTTCCCAGGAAAAAGCCTGAAAACACCATGATGAGCTCTCCCAGGAAGCTAGTGCATGGAAACATGACCCACTCCTGGCCAGAACAGAGCTCCTGATGGGAGACGCCAAGAGGGATTCTTTCTTTTCTCTATTAACACAAAAATCAATGTGCTGTTTGGAGGTGAGGTGGCCTTGCAATATGAGAGGAAGGTCAAAGACACTCTGAGAAGTGGACTGGATCCTGACATCTTTGAGCTGAACCAAATCTGAAACTACCTGCCCCAGACTTCGATAAGAAAAATGAGGGTTTTAGGCTGCCTTTGGTTGGGTATTTTGTTACATGTAGTGTAAAGCATTATTCAATTGTTTGGGCCAAACTTTTTACTCCTCCTGGGTTTCCTATCTCAGTTAATAGCACAACCACACTCCCAATCACCCTGACTTAAAAGCTTCGTGTCGTCTCAGAGCCCTCTCTTGCCACTGTTGTCCATATACAATTAGCATTATTAACATCGGACTTCATCTGCTGGTGAGCCAAAGCCAGGCTCACTGATTTGACTGCATTCGGGCAGAAATCAAATACAAAGTAGACCAAACCATGTGTAACATTTCGCTTTTTCTCCTTAAATACAAAGTAGTTGTTGGGCAATTGGTAATTACAAAGCTGACTTGTCCCCCAAAGGAGTTTTACCAGCAGTTCCTTGATAGCCCATTACGTTCTGCCTCGGAGATTGCTAAATGTAATCTAACTCACCTCCCTCGAAGCTGGGCTGCCCTTCATAACTTGCTTGACCAACAGAACGCAGCGGAAGTGACATGTGGGGCTTCGAGGCCAGGTCAGCGGAGGCTTGCAGCTTCCACTTGCCACCTCTGAACACTCGCCCTTGTAGTCCTGAGCCATCATGTAAAAAGCTCAGGCTACCAGGGGAGCCCCTGAAGACTGAAATGCCACGCAGAGAGAGGGAAGCCACAGAGAACCAAGACCCAGGCATGAGAGTGGAGGAGCCCTCTTGGAAATGAGTCCTCCAGTTCCGGCTGCCCCAGCATTTGCCGTGTGAATCAGAGACAAAATTATGAACAAAATCAAGTGGTGTTTGCTAAGCCACTACGTTTTAGAATAGTTAGCTACACAACTGGACCAGTTCTCAAGGCCTGTTTGTGCCAGAGCATTTTTTTCTGGTTTGTTAGTATTTATGATGACTCACATAGGACATTATGGTGGCTGTGTGCTCACCTGACCCATGCCCGAGGGCACAGGATAGGTATGCAAGGCACAGTTCTTTTCTACAGAACAGGGGCTGAGTTTCTAATGGAAGCTTCATGTGCTTCTGGATGGATGTATGTTAAGAGGTTTTCTGTGGCTACTCCAAGTATGTATTTTTACTGTGATAATCTTCAGTTGATGAATGACTGAGAGGTGAAGAAAATTTTATATTAGTATTTATAGATTAAAATATAAAAGGAATCTGTAAAGCATTCAAATCATTTTCAGGAGGGAAAGGCCACCAAGCATGTCACATGGGCAATTCTGAGTCCTTATATATTTGGAGCAGGTATAGAATGGGTACCAGGAAGAGTGGAGAAGAGGGTACCTAGTTATGTTAGAAGTTATGAAGTCAGAGTTTGGCAAATCACAGGTATTTTACACACCAGTGGGGCACGCCTTACTAAACTAGATTCCGCCTCATGTAAGGGAGCGTGTGTGTGTGAATATGAGTTGCAAATGAAATGAAATTCTTCTTCTTCAAACACACATCTAATTTTCCTATTACTGTGTCTTAGAACCAAATGACTCAAGGGTTTAACAATCCCTCTTGTCTAGGTGTCCTGGATGCTGATTATTACAGAACTGCGGTTTTGCTCCTGGGTTACAGTGTCTGACTAAATCAAATGAATGTATTTTTGGAAATAGCAGCACCCTGCATAGTTTCTCTCCTGTGTGAGTAGATAAAGTTAGTGTAGTTTTTGCCTCTCAAAAGAGAGGGCCAGGCACCTGGTGTGGCTTGTGCACTAAAGAAACCCTTACCAGATAAATCTCAGGCTTTTGCAGAGCTGCTCTGAAGAGCTCTGCCTCCTGGGTTGGAATGCGGTGGTGTTCTGTGATGCTGTTCCCTGCACAACTATCCTTCGGTTTCCAACAAAACATCTCAGAAAGAAGTCTGAGATGCTCTAGCAGCCCACCTGATGGGGACAGATCTAGGAAATGTCCTGTACACTCTACCTGGGGAGCCAGTGGCCCCTTTGTCTTTTGGATTCCACCAAGAAACATAGCACGGGCTTGTTTTCTCAACAGCTTTCTAAGTGATGTCCACAACTCAACACTCTTTAATAAGGCACAGTGGAGTGAGAACAGCCAATTACTCTGCATGTTTGAGGCAAGTTTATTTATTTATTTATTTATTTTTATTTATTTATTTTATTATTATTTTTTTTAGCTGAGCCATCCTGCTACCTGTTGGCAGCTCAGCGGCTGCTCAGCTCAGGCTGGACTCGAACCGCTGTTGCTCAGAGCTCAAACTCTTGAGCGAGCTCTTAACCAACTGAGCCACTCGGCCGGCCCTGAGGCAAGTTTATTTTCAGCCACTTTAACTGTTAATTCTCATTTGTAAGTTAATATTTCAGCCCATCCTACAAGTTAAATAAATAACTGCAAAACTACTGCTGCAGAAACGACCTGCTAAAATGGAAAGATAGCTACACTGGCCTCTCGCAGCCCTTCTGGTTACTAAATACACGCATTCTACGACAGCGTGCATTGCTACAGAAACAACATTCTGATTGGTATGG
The DNA here is from genome assembly GCF_001890085.2 of Hipposideros armiger. Taxonomy (NCBI): domain Eukaryota; kingdom Metazoa; phylum Chordata; class Mammalia; order Chiroptera; family Hipposideridae; genus Hipposideros; species Hipposideros armiger. The sequence continues at coordinate 5,289,966 of NW_017731355.1, forward strand.
AAAAAAACAGAATAATGGAATCCGTTTGGGGGCAGGCATGAATGGGACCAATGAATCGAACCTTTTTAGTTCAAAAAACAAATTCTGATGTTTATGTTTATGGCAGAAATGTGCACATTTACAAGCAAATGAATGCGTTTGCTGTGAGCTGTGCAGCAGCTTGGAAATAACTGCTGAATAATTTTACTACATAGCACTGTGCACACTGTGAGGCTGGGTGGGTTTGGCTGGGGGAAGGGTACTCCTGGGAATTAGCATATACAGTTACATGAGAGCTGCCCTGTGAGGTCACTGGCAGCGCATGGCCTCAATGCACTTCCCACTGAGGATCCAGCACACGGCTGTACACCAGGCAATAGAAAGCATCCATGTCAGGTGGTTGTCTCAATGTGACGACCTGGCTTATCCTGCTGAACTCCAAGTTCATATGTACTTTAGGAAGGGAGGATAAAAGCATGTGTGGACATTGCAGAGATCAACTTGTGATGATGTCCAGTGGAGTCTGATACTGAGAAAACAACACCCTGGACCCCCACGTTGAATCCTAGTTCAGGCACTCACCAACTGTAGCCAAATCACGTAATCTCCCTGAGTCTTCAGTTATTATCCTGATATTTCATCAGCAGAGGGACCAACAGATTATATGGCTTTGTCTCTCCTCAAATACAAACCTGAAATTCGAGCACTGCTTCATGACCCCCCGGATTTACCAGCAGCTTCTTTTAGGCAATAACATGCGCTTTGGAAATTATTCTGTTTAGCTTTAAATATATGTGAGATATTGACTATATTAATTAGAGATACTCCCAGTATGACAAACATGTTTTTCCAGAACTAATGACTTTTATGTCAGCCTGACAAGTATAATTAGGCCATAAATTCTCAATCAGTCTGGTTCAAGCTGCTACAGAGGAGATGAGGTCTCTGCCATCCTTGTCAATTTATGTATAAAATATGTATGAGTGCTATTTCTAAAGAGAGGAGGTGGCTCAAGGAATTCATAATTGATTTTTGCATGAACACGTCTTTAAAATATTTTATCTTTTCAATACTCCATATTTCAAACAAGTGCCCAAACATAGAATCATAGCTATTATGAGAAAGTCACAAAATGCTAACTTGGATTTCATCAAAATCAATAGTGTTTCACACAATAAATAAATCAAAACGATAAGTCTATTTGTTAGAGGCAATGGCTTTGAACTTGGCATTGGGCCACTCCCATGCCTGTCTGGGATCGGCTCACTGAGCTATTTGATAAACCTTGGCAGAGAACCTACTACATGCACAGTGCTGGACGGGGCTGGGGCAGAGGCGGCCAGTCCAGCATACATAAGGGCAGAGAGGGTAAGAACATTTGAGGAGACCCCGTTTCTAATTTGGAGTGCCTCCTAATTCCACTAAAGCTGGATTTGGTTGGAGGCACTAGTCACAAGAGATGACCTGACTGAGATATAGTTCGGAAAATATGACACACTGAGCACTGCAATTGAAGAGTTGGGCAAGAGCATGTCCATGTACCGAGTGGAGATCTGTCCCCAGGAACTGTGCAACTTACACTGGATGAAAAGTTCCTCAAGAGCAGGAACTCCTGTCTTTTTAAATCAGCCTTCAATTCAGGCAGTACCTTGAATGGTTCACAGTATAGATCAGGCTGAATCCCCACTCTACCCACGACTGGCTGTGGGATTCTAGCAATTTACTGATGCACTCTGAGCCTCAGTGTTGCCATCTTACAGGCGCTGGTCCTGTGTCCAGGAAAGTCACTGCTGTCTAAGGCCAAAGATGCTGCAGCTACTTCTATATCTACCAAGTTTATCACAAAGTGCTGAACAAGTGAAAGGTTTAGATCCAAATTTGTATAGATTATTTCACTGTACTTTTAAAACCTAATAAGCTTAGGGTGTCAGATGGGCACTTGTCTTATTAGGGAGACCACTTCATGGACAGTATAGATGCCTGACCACTGCACTGTACACCTGAAGCTGAATAATACTTAATGTCAACTATAATTTATATATATATATATATATATATAT
>NW_017731355.1:5292035-5358222 GCF_001890085.2 Hipposideros armiger
GAATAGAGTCAATGGAATTGTAACAGCTATATATGATGTCAGAGGGGTAGTAGATTGGGGGAGGGAGGTTATCACTTTGTGAGGGGTGTAAATGTCTAATTATTACACTGTTTTGTATACCTGAAGCTAATAAAAAAACCAAAAACAACAACAAAAAACTAATAAGCTAACCTAATGTGCAATCACCTCTGTCAGTTATTTTATTTGTTTCATCTCTGAAAAGTAGGAGTGAAGTGCAGTTTTACCACACAGGGATGCCATGACTAGGGCACACATCCATAAACATGTTACCTTACCAATCACATGTTGTGTGCTGTCTCACCATAAATGACAGCCCATTTCTAAGGGGGACTTGGAAAGTGCACACTCTAGTGCAGACCCTGTAGCCATCTCCCTGCACTGACTCTGAGCGGCAGATCCCACAGAGGAGAGGACAGGAAGGGGTGCTGTCCTGAAAGCTGAAGGCAGCGCTCTGGAACTTTCCATCTCGATGCACACGGCAGGCGCCACAGCCTCCGGTTACCCCAGGGTCTAGCCCTGCAGCAAGGACCACCCCATGGTCACCTGGAGAAGGGCATGCTCCTCTGGTAAGAGGTGGAAAAACTGACCTCCAACAAATTCACTCTGCAACACAGCAATGCATTTGCTTTTGAACATTTTATGGTTCTAGACATGAGCAAGAATGGGCATGGGAAGAAATGAAGAAGATGCAATATATTTGTGAAATGAGTAGTTCAGTGAAAATAAAAATAATGGTGAGATTTCTTTTCGTTGTACACCTTAAGATGAAGAAAGAGAGAGAGAAACTGAACTGTAATCTCACGTAAGAACATGGGATGGGGGATGGCCGGTTAGCTCAGTTGGTTAGAGCGCAGTGCTCATAACACCACGGTTGCTGGTGTATGGGCCACTGAGATGCGCCTTCCACAACTGGATTGAAACAACTACTTGACTTGGAGCTGATGGGTCCTGGAAAAACGCCCTCCACAACTAGAGCTCCCCAGTATAAAACAAACAAACCCCCCAAAAACAAAAACAAACAAAAAGAATAGGGGTTGGTACACTTTACAGGGAGATATTTAATTGACCAATGGACAACTGATGCATGTGACTCTGTCTGCTGCATCATCTAACATTTTCTAATCTGAATATTTAAGGATTTGCATACACATGAGCTATTTACTATAGGAAACAAAGCTAATGGAAACAATAAACCCAATAAGAATTATAAATAAAAATAGAGCATCTTGTAAAATGACTAAGTTGAAAAAGTAAAGTTCATTGTTCCACAATTCATTTACATACTTCTTTTTAAATAATATATTTAGTGGGTAAACAAGGTATCCCTTGTTTCTAATGAGCACTGGCAAAAAACTGACAAAAAACACACAGGCATCCACCATACACCACATGTCTCAGTGAGTCAATAGTAAATGTGAGCCCTAATTTGTTGCCACAAGCAGGCAAACTTCCACATGCTATAAATTGAATCTGACATAAATTGATTTTACACTAACATATCAAAAGACCTGCCATATAATTATTTTAATACATAGGCCAGTTTATCAGCTGTCAAAGCGATCTCTTGAGTACTGAATAAAAAGACTGAAATTTACCCTTGCTTAAAATAAAACAAAATACAAAACCCTATCGATTATTCAAAGTGATAGAAGCAAAAGCCCTCATTTAAAAAAGTGTAAAAGGGAGGGGATGTTTTCAATTTCTCCCCTCATACTATTTGAATTTTTATTTTTAAGGTTTAGCCTAGATTTAAAACTTGTCCATCTGCTGAAGAATCTCCTTTTCTTTATGGAATAAAACCAGTTCAATAAGGCCACATCATTGTTACATAGAAACATGAAAATATTTATTCTCAAAAGACAACATTTATCTTGGCAGTTGGTGTTTTCAAGATGTTGAGCCTGCTGGAATCGTGCAAGTTCCAATCCCAATATAAAAAATTTTAAGTAAGACAATAGCTGTCTTTCCTTGGAAGTACAAGGAAACCTACATGTAACTATCAATAAGATCCCACACAAGCCATTCATAAATGTTGTTGGTAGAAGCTTGGATATATGTATATGTGGCTACTACTCCTCAAGCCTCATTCAACTGAACCTTTTAAAAGGACCCTTACTAGCTGTGTGTCCTTGGGTCATACTCTCTGAACCTCTTTCTTAACCTGTAAAGTACTACAACTACCTCGAAGGGTTACTGAAAAAACTTGAGATACTGTTTGTAAAGTACGCAGAGTACAGTGCCCAACACATAATAATGACTATTACATTCAACTACTTTTATTACTAAAACATTCATGATCTCTACTGGATGAGTTAATACTTAATTTCATAGGGTCCTCCAAGTTCTTGATTGATTTCTAAGGCAAAGAATATTTTTAATCAGGTAGTATGTGCACAAAGTACCAAATGTTACCAGTGAATAGCACGCCCCTTCCGATTCTAGTCCTGAATCACAAAGAGCACCACAACTACCAGAGTCTGTGGATCCTTTCAAGGAAAATTCATGTCTATACTAGCACAGAAAATATTAAGAAATGATAGCACACTGTACAGTGTTCTCTTCCTTGCTTCTTTCAATTAACAACAAACTTGTAGAATGGTCTATGTCACCTGGTTATTAGTGCTGTCTCACTCTTTTTGATGTACAGATGTAACCTTATATATCTAATAAATCTCTTTTTAAATTTAATTTAAAAAATGAAAAATTTCTATTTTATAAGCAATGCTGCAATGAATACCCATATGTTCATTTTGCATATAGGAGGATATAGCTATAGGATAAATTCCTAGAAATGAAATTGCTGGGCCAAGTGGTATATTCACCTTTAATATTGACAAGTTATTGTCAAACTACTTTGCATAGAAGTTATACCAATTTAAATTCTCACCAGATGTGGAAGAGTGGGTTTCGCCCACACTCATAGGGAGTTATGAAGTGTTATGGTCTGTACTGCCTGACATGTGAAAAATGATGTCATTGTGCTTTTAATTAGCATTTCTACTATCATGGGTGAAGTTGAACATGTTTTAAAGGGCAAAAGAGATACACGATCTGAAGAGAAGCCAGAGCACTGAATGTGTTTTAAAATGCTTAAAATTCGTCTCTTTTTCTTTATGAACTGTTCATATCCTTTGCCCATGACTCTTTGGGGTTATCGGCCTTTTTCTTACTGATTTGTAAGTACTCATTATACATGAAAGAAACCACTTCTACTGTCTGTTGCAAATTCCCCCGCTCATTCAGATTTTAACTTTATTTAAGGTATTTTTTACTATGTTGATTTTTTTAGAAATGTACTCAACGAAATATCAGTATCTTTTTGTTTCCAGATTTGACCTCATAATTAGCAAGGCTTTCCTCACTCCCAGACTAAGCTAAGAATTTTTCATTCTTCTTTAAGTACATTTATGATTTTCCTTTTTATGTTTAAAATATTACTTGAACAGTTGTCTCAAGAGTCGTGAGTGCTTATAAAGAAGAGTTTCTATTTTCAGCATATAAAGGTCATATTGTATGCATACAATGCACATTTTTTTTCTTTTTCCTTATATTCCTGTACATTTTAAGGAAAGTGATGCTGTTACATGATACATAAATCTAACTCTTAAGACTTTCATTGGGTTGCACTCCTTTCATTATATACAAAACCCTTTTTTGACTTAATACTTTTTTACCCTGAATTAAATCTTCTTTAATATTAAGATTGCAACTTCTGCCTTTTTTTGGTTTGTTTGCATTTCATTGGTATGCTCCATAATTTTACCCTAAATCTAGATCACTTTTTAAAGACATGTCTTATGTAAAGCCTGTAATTGTATTTTTATGGAATCCATTTCTTTTAATAGGTAAGTTTAGAACATTTACATTTTTTGATAGGTACAAGATATATGCTCTACTGTCTGCTTATATTGCTATCATTGTCTTTTATTTAAAAACAGATTTACTGAGCTGTAATTGAGAGATAAGCTGCATCTATTTAAAATGTACAATTTGATAAGTTTTGACATGCTTATATACCTATGAAACCATAATAAAAATTATGCACAACTCTATAACCCATAGAAGTTTCCTCACCATGCCCCTTTGAAGAATATCCTTACCTTCCAACCACTTCCTCATGCTCAGGCAGTCAGTGATTTGTTTTCTATCACCACAGACTAGACCGCAATTTATAGCATTTTATAGAAATGGAATCTTACACTATGTACTATTTTTTCGGTCTGGCTTCTTTTACTCAACATCACTCTTCTGAGATGCATCCATGTCGTTACATGTATCAATAACTCACTACTTTTATTGCTGAGTAGTATTCCCTTGTAAGGGCATACTATCATTGGCTCATCCATCCATCTGTTGATGGACATCAGGGTCAGTTCTAGTTTTTGGCTATTGCAAATAAGGCTGTTATGAACACTTATGTATAAGTGTTTGTATGAACATACGCTTTCTCTTGGAAAAATATCTAGGTATGGAATAGCTGGACATATGGTAGGTATATGTTTAACTTTTTAAGGAACTGCCAAATTATTTTCCAAATTGATTGTTCCATTTGGCATTCCCATCAGCAATGCATGTTGAGTGCCACTTGCTCTACATCCTTTCAACCCTTGGTATTGTCATCTTTAAATTTTAGCCATCCTTATGAGTATGGAGTGATACCTCACTGTGGTTTTAACTTGTATTTCCCTAATGACATTGAGAACCTTTTCACATACTAACTTGCCATCTGTATATCCTCTTTGGTAAAGGGTTTGTTCAAATCTTTCGTCCATTAACAAAAAAAAATCAAGCTATTTTTTTATTGAGTTTTGGGAATTCTTAAAAATTCTGAATACAAATCCTTTATCAGAGATACAATGTGCAAATATTCTCTCCCACTCTGTAACATGTCTTCCCATCCTCTGAATCATTTCTTTCAAAGAGCAAAAGTTCTTAATTTTTATGTCTAATTTATCAACTTGTTCTTTTATGAATCATGCTTTTGGTTCTGTATCTAAGAAATCTTTGTCTAATCCAAAATCACAAAGATTTTTTTCTTATGTTTTCTTTTACAAGTTTTTATATTTAGGTCTGTGATCCATTTCGAGCTAATTTTTTAACATGGTAAAAGGTATGGATGAAAGTTCGTATTTCTGCAAAAGGATATCCAAATGGTCCAGCACCATCTGTTTAAAGGGCTGTCCATTTTCAGCTTGAATCGCCTTTGCACCTTTGTTGAAAATCAGTTGTTCTATAAGTGTGGGTCTATTTCTGGACGCTATTCTGTTGCTCTATTTTTATATCTTTACATCAATACCACACTATCTTGATTATTGTAGCTTTAAAAAAGTCTTGAAGTCAGTCAGTGTAAATATTTCAATTCTGTTCTTCCTTTTCAAAATTGTTTTGGCTTCTTCAGATTTTTGCATTTTCAAGTGAATATCAATTTTTAAAAACATGCTGGAATTTTGAATGGGAGTGTATTGAATTTACAAATCATTTCGGGAAGAACTGACACCAATATTGAGTTGTTTGATCCATGCACATGGTATATTTCTTCATATTATTAGAGATATGTTATATCTCTTAGCAATGGTTTGTAGTTTTCAGTGTAAAAGTCATGCATATCTTTTGTTAGATTCATCCCTAAATATAGTCTATTCTCATTATTTGCCATAGTTACATTCTGTAAAGTTGTTTCAAACACTGAATCAGTGAATACCCAGGGGGAAATGCAGGGTTAAGGTCCTGTGAACTTCTGGTCACAACACTTTTGTCAATTGATCAATATGTACCTTCTTTTCTGCCTGTTTCTGTTTAAGGACACCTTGTTTAATATACCTTTCTTACAAATAGTTGTCTAAAGTAAGAGAGTTGAAACAAAAAGGCAGGATATCGTCTAGTTCAACCTTGGCCTGGCAACTCAAATTTTTCACCATGCTGCCCACCACATGAATGACTGGGAAAGTGCCATGAGTATTGATTTTGGGGTTACACATACATTTTAGTGAGTAGGTGAATTTGAAAATATGAACTCAGCAAATAAGGAGGATCAACTGTATTTTACATGTTTGATGCTACTGTAAGTGGTATTTTTAAAAACTTCCAGTTTCTGAACTTCTGTAGTGTATTTTTAAAAATTGATCACATTAGGGTCTCTGCTTTCTTTTCTTTGCCTTATGTTCTGTATTTTATATGGTTACTCTGAAGTTATATTTCCACCTTCGTGGTTGCTCTTCTGTGTACAACTACATAAATATGGTTGCACTCATTAACTCTCTAATAAAAGCAATGATAAATGAGAATATTTTCATTTCTTCTTCACCATCCTCCACCACACACTTTTAATTGACTTTACGTTTCTTGCTGTTTGCTTTTCTTAACCATCAAATATATTTATATCTTTCTGTTTTAAATGATAGTCTTTGTCTCCTGGTTCTAAAATCTGGGGATACTGGCATGCATACATTACATCTCACCTTTTCTCCTCTTCTTCTCTCCCATTTTATAATATAATTTATACACTGTTAGAAATTATAACATTTACATTCTATTTTGTGGCAATCACTCGCTCTTGTTTTAGACCTACAGAGCACATTGAATCCAATGATTAAATGCTCTCTTTGCCAAAGATTCTCCATTCACCTCCTATTTGGCTGAAATTTGTCTTCTGGTAATTTCTTCAGAAAGGGCTCATAAAAAGTCTATATCCTGAGTTCTTACATGTTCACCAATATCTGTCTGTTAACTGTACAGTTAAAAGAAATTTAGGATAAATAAAAAGATCCTGGGTCACTAGATTATTAAATCCTTGGGCAAAAGAATCAAAGCATCTAGCACAGTACAGTAAGTAACCTTCTGAACAATCCTCAGATGAAAAGAGCCACTAACAAAAAATGAATAAAAGTCATGAAACACAAAAATGCCTTCTTCTGTGCATATTCTATCTTAAAACCTTTACATTCTGGCTATACTTGATGAGAATCCAAATAAATCAGGAATATTATAAAAGAATCAAGTGGTGACAACAGCACTAGGACATAATGTGACAGTGAAAGCAATGTCAGATCACAAACAAGACACCTTAGTTTGAGGCTCAGCCCCAGCACCAACTAGCCAAGTCCTCAGGCATGTTACAAGTCTGGTAAGAGAGGAAAGCAATGGGAAAGATTTTAAGTGCAATTTTCCATGGTAAGAACACATTACATGTATGGCGAAGAATTATCTTTGCAATCCCTTACTCAACCTTAACTATTAGTAAAATTAGTTTACATTCCTTGAGAAATTAAAGGCTAGATGGCAAGAATAAGGGGGTAAGGGACACCTCAGATAAAACAATCTGATGTGAAAAATCTGTAGATAGCCCATTTACACATAATCAAAAATTCATGGTGGAAGTAAAACAGCTTGATATTGAGTACAGTGTGGATTCAGACCTGATTAAGTCAATAAGATGATTACTATTGATTAGAAGGTCTATCCATGCAGCAGATAACACAATAGTTATTCCTTGGGTGATGCAGAGAACAAAACTCCTAGAACTGCAGCTGAAAATGACCATGGTCAACGGTGTGTTATTATACTTGCTATCTAGCTAAAGGAAGACAAGTAAAAGGATAGATATGCCTTAGGACTCTGCCTGTAGATTGCTGTTTAAAATAAACCAGACCCTGCCTCTAATTTTTTGGGGAGAGACAGAATATAAATAAATTTGACCAATATAATAAATGTGTTGCTATCTAGTGGATGAAGCCATGCTGAATGATAAGCCCTAAAGATGCCACCTATCAAAGAAACTTTTCAAGAATGAAACTATGCAACTAGAGTAGACAAGTCTCCTTTAAGCCTTAGAAAGTCAGCACTCTTCAGTCATATATTTATGTGGTATTCCATTGTATGGATACACTATGATTTGCTTATCCATTCATTAGCTGATGGATATTTACATTATTTCCAGTTTTTACCAATCATGAATAAGGCTGTGGATATTGTTTTCATTTCTCCTGGGTAAATACCTAGGAGAGAATTGCTGGGTTGTATGGTGAACGGGGGAATAACTCTTTTTTTTTTTATTTCTTTATTTACACCCACAACATGTCTGATGCCAATTCTGACACTAACTTTCTGGAGTTAACACAAACCCCACAGGTTAAGGGCTCAGTCCCACAAGACTGCTCCGCACTTCAGACTCAATCACCAGGTTATTCACAACTTCTTAGTAGTAGTAGTAGGTCCCCAGGTTATTCACAACTTCTGTCCAACTTGGCTACAAACTAAGGGTTCCCATGACCCCCATCTCGGGTTCAGTAGTTTTCTAGAGTGGCTCACAGAACCCAGAAAAGCAGTTTACTCACTACTGATGATTTATTACAAAACATACTTTAAAAGATACAAATGAACAGCCAGATGAAAGAGTACATAAGGAGAGGTCTGGGAGGGTCTCGAGCTCAGGAGCTTCTGTGCCCAGAGAGTTGAGGCATGCCACTCTCCTGTCACGTGGATGTGTTCACCAACCCAGAAGCTCTCCGAACCCCATACTTTTTATGAAGACTTCATCATGTCGGCATTATTAATTATAAACTCAATTTCCCGACTTTCTTTCCTCTCTGGAGAATGGGGGTGGGGCGGGGCTGAAAGTTCCCAGCTTCTAATCATGACTTGGTCTTCCTAGTGACTGTCCCCCATCCAGGAGTCTACCAAGAATTGACTCATTAGAAGAAAAAGACACTCTAATCACCCAGGACATTCCAAGTTTTTCATAAACACCCTTTGTCAAGTCAGGAAGTTTGTTCTACGTCCAATTTCCTAAAAGATTTCATCATGAATGAGAGTTTAGTTTATCAAATGCTTTTTGTGTATCTATTGAGATAATCATATGGTTTTCTTTTTAGTCAGTAGATAGAGTGAATTACATTGACTGGTTTTGAAGGATGAACCAACCTTGCATTCTCGGGATAAAACAATGCAAAAATCTTACAATTTCCTCTCTCTTGCTCTTAATGTTATTGTCATACATTTAACTTCTATATGTTATAAATCCCATACATCATTTCGCTTTAGTTATCTTTTAAAGACATCAAAAATAAGAAAGAAAGGTCTTTTATATTTAACCACATCTTTACAATGTCTAAAGTACTTTCTGTAAATCCAAGTTTCCATCTGGTATCTTTTTTCTTCTGTCTGAAAACTTTAACATTTCTTGTTGTGCTGGTTTGCTGGCAATAACTATTTCAGCTTTGTTTGTTTAAAACAGATCTTCATTTTCTTTTCAGTTTTGAAAGATATTTATGCTAGGTATAAAATTCTAGGTTGACCATCTCCCTTTTTTGCTCCATCCTTCTGTCCCTCCCTTCCAGTACTTTAAAGGTGTCAATCCACTGTTTTTGTTTTGCAACGCTTCTGATAAGTTTTTTTTGTTTTTTTATTCTTATCTTTGTTCCTCTTGATACATATTGCCTCTTTTTTTTCCCCGAGTGCTTTCAAGATTTTCTTTTCATTAGTAGTTTTCAGCAATTTGATCGTGATGTATCTTACTGTGGGATTCCTTATGTTTCTTCTCTTTGGGGTTCATTGACCATGCTAACTCTTGGATTTATCATTTTCATAAAATTTAAAAAAATTGTTGGCCACTCTTTTCTTTCCTCTCCTACCTCCATTTTTCTAAGACACCAATTACACATATTTGAGACCACTTGATATTCTTCATTTTTTTCAGTCATTTTTCTTTCTCTGCCTTATATTGGATACTTTCTATTGCGATGGTTTTAAGTTCACTGATCTTTTCTTCTTCAGTTTCTAATCTGCTGTTACCTCAACTAGCATATTTTCTACTTCAGATATTTCATTTTTCACCTTTGAAAATTTTAATTTGGTCTTTTTTGTACTTGCATTTCTCTCAACATGTTCATGTTTTCCTCTACACTCTTGATCATAAGGAATATAATTGTAGCAGTTTAACCTTCTTGTCTATTAATTCCATCTATAATTTCTCGGTTTGTTTGTATTGATTGACTTCCTATTATAGGATATATTTTACTGTTGTTGTTGTTTTTTGTTATTGTTGTTTCTTTTTTAAATCTCTGGTAATTTTTTATTGACATTGTTAAGTTTCATGTTTTTCGTTGCAGGATTTTGTTAAGGGCGGACTTGTTCTGGCAGACAGTTAAGTTACTTCGGATCAGTCTTCTCTCACAAGACTTGCCTTTAAGCTTTGTTAGGGTAAGTCCAGAGCAGACATTGATCTATGGATAACTGAGACTCATTTCTTAGGTGATACCCTTCTGCAGACTCTACCCTATTTCCCTTGCATTATGAGGTCTTTCAATTCTGTAGGTGGGCCCATAAACGAATCCCCAGCCCTTTGTGAGCTAAAGGAATGGTTTGACCTATTGCTTTCCAGTGGTTTTCCCCAACCCTGTGGAACTCTGCCCTACACATGAGCAAAGCAGTACTTAGCCAAGGGGCATCCTCTGCAGCTATCCAGAGCTCATTCTCCCTATGAAACCTCCTCATCACTGGTACTTTCTCCTTCACAAATCCTCGCTGCCTCAACTACAATCTCTGGCTCTTCAACTCAGTGAGATCACAGGGCTGTTTGGTTCCTCATCCATGTGCTTGGAATAGAAATTGCCTTCATGTAATAAGATCAGGGGAGGATGCTTGCCTCGTTGATTTCCCTTCTCTTAGGGATCACACCCCTGAGCTGCCTGTTGTCCAATACCTGCAAACAGTTATTTAACATATTTTGTTCAGTGTTCCAGCTGTTTACAGCAGGGGGAGGGAGGAAATTTCTGTAGCAGTTAATTCTTCACGGTTACCAACAGAACTCTGTTTTGCATACATTTAGCAAATCTCAAAGGGGGACTTGAGGGCGGAGAAACTAGTACACTTGAAGTGATGACGATTTTCAACCTAAGCAATTCAACTTCTTGAATTATAACCCCCTAATAACATTGAATATTAGTGGTACTCCAATCTAGTTCTCTCTAATACTATTTTATTTTCTCCAGGGCACTTAAGAGCTGATATTTATTTTACTTGTTTACTGTCTTCCTCCCAGCTCACATTAGAAAATAAGCTCCAAGAAGGTAGAAGCTTTTTCACTGTTGTTCACGGCTTTTAAGTCTAATACCTAGAACAGTTCCTGGTGCTCGCGTGCGCGCGCGCACACACACACACACACACACACACACACACACAGTACACAACTACTTTATAAGACAATTATGCACATCTATTCTTTGACTTTGTAGGTATCTCATAGTAGAAAACATACTTATTTGCTATAAAACTAATTTTGGTTAAATCATATCCAATTTGCCCTTGTTTATCCATTACATATTATTAAAATAGGGCCCTATATATATATATATATATATATATATATACAGGCAAATGTTTTTAAAAAAATAAACATCCAAATACATATTTTGAAAGGAAAAACAACATTATATACTTTAATGTTTGTCAAAGTAAATAATATGTAAAAATGCAGGGCGTCCTAAGGAACCATTCAGGCATCTGGCAATTTTTGACAGCATATACTAGTACGAATCTGAAGATGAAGACTACATACAGAGAACAGAAATATATGTCCTCAAAAGCTGCCATTTAAAAAGGTATGACCAATATTAAATCAGAGCATATGGGATGACGGAGAGGAAAGCCATCTGATGCCTACCTGCAATAAAATCTTTTGTTATTTAAGTGACAGGTCTGGCTAACTAGGGATTTCATTTATTCTCTATATTAGTTACTTCCCAAGAAATTCTATTTTTTTTATTTCTATGTATAATTTACAATTTACGTTAAATAAGAAAAGTTGATTCAACCTCAACATAAAATCTTTGCTAAAAGATTCAAGGACAAATTGAGGTTTATTTATATTTTCAATAAGGTTTCAATAAAATGTTCTGCAGATACCCCCTCTCTCCAGAATCACACCTGGCTTCTACATTTCTAATTCATTTTTATTCTGAAGTGAATGATACTTTGTCTTACTTAACCCAAACCAACTCCATCATGACCACCAATACACATCTTAAAATATGTTACAGGTTATGTGTTTTCATATAAATAATGTTATGATTATATTTCCCAAGACTTCTTTCAAAGTTTGTTGACTTGGCAAATGATGGGACTGGGTGATAATACTTTACACACAATAGGTGTTCCAAAAAAGACTGTATGAATGAATACAGTGTAGGAACATTTCTGCTGCGGGCAAACTTCCTTTAAAACATGGCTATACTACCATTAACTAAGAAAATAATTTTAAAGGCCTAAATACCCGTTTTCAAGTTTGACTACTATTATAGCACCCTTACTCTCTTCTATGGTGACTACCTACTTGTATATAAATTGTCAGCTCCTTACTGGCACAGAGAGCACTCAGTAAGTGTTTGCCAAATGAATCAACTATTGAACCACAATACCCTATCCTCTCAAGGACTCTAGATGCCTGAGATACTATTACCCTGTGTTACTCTCAACTTCAGTTAATTAAAAATTCTCCAAGTTCTACCTCATAATCCATTTATGCCTATTAAAAAAAAAACACCACAAAAAACCCAAGGGACTTATGGTACACAATGCCTGGAGTCTCAGGCTGTCATGTCAATTTAGATAGGAATACAAGATGAACATAAATTGAATAACTAAAATATCATAAATGTGGCTACTTTTGATGTAGCAACCCACAGAGCGTTAACAACTCTGCCTGATATGCTATGTTAGCTTCATATAATTGAGACATTTAAAATTTTACACCTAATGGTCCCTTCATTTATGCTTAAAGGCCTCTTCCCAAGAGTTGTGGGTGTCAAAACTTGTGTTTTGGACTTGGTTTTGCCTACCATTTGCAGAGACTAAAGCAGGCTGTGGAGGCAGACAGGTGGTCATAATTACAAGTCCACTGCAACCAGCTCTGAGAATTACAGGCATGTCACTTAGCCTCCCTGCATCACAACTTCTGGGGGTAACAACACCCACCTCACAGAATTGTCACAAAGGTTAAACAGAGTGTCCAATAGAAACTACTATTCCTTGACCTTAAGTCACTTAACCATCATACATTACAATGTACTCAACTGTAGAGCATTAATAACTGTCCAATTTAACTTACATGATTTTTGCAGGAATACAATGAAATGAGAAAATAAACTTGATTCTTTAAAGTTCAAAGCACTGCACAAACATTATGTCACTATCTTCCTAGGAGGGTAACTCCATTTGTGAATGGAAAGAGATACACAAAGGTTAAGAAGCACAAATGTCAGTTTCTGTTTATGGGCCGCCTCTGTCGGGACCTTTTACAGAGCTGGTGTGCCTATCTCTACCGCTATGGGGAGTATGGGCAACTGAGTGTTGGCTACTGATGGTTCACAACTGAGCCCTTTCCTGGGAAAGGTCCTTTGGACCACCCAGTTCAGAAACGGCTGGAAGATGACGCTCTTCCCCCAGGAGCAGCCTACAGCCCATAGGTAATGAGAAATGGCTGAGCCCCAGCCTCACAGTGGGCAACTGTGTGGTCCCAGGCTTCAGGGCTCCCTGGGGGTCAGGCCGGGGCTAGACTTGGGCTAGAAGCACATTGTCTCAGGTTCTTTTCCGGCTCTCTCATGCTCCCCTCATTTCCTTACTGTTTTGTTCTAACAACAGTTCCTCAATAAACCACTTACACAGCCTTTGCTTCTAAAGACCCTAATCTAAGAAACCACCGTATCTTCCAGTGTTGACTTATCCGGCCAGAGTCTGACAACCACCAGCAAATGGAAATGTTTCCAGGACGACCCAGGCTTCCCTCAGGGCTCACCAGGACTTCATGACAGTGTGCTACAGCCCAGCCCATGCTGTGGCACTGGAAACCCTGAAGCCAGTGTTGGAGCAGAGTACATGATATGACAGGTGGCACAGATAATATCTCTGCTCAGAGCATCCTCAGAAAGAAAGATAGGAGTTCCCAAAACCTGCAGGTAAAGGAAGAATACTAGAGAACACCTACCTCACTCCCTGTGTGAAACACCCCTCTGATCTAGTCTGTTCACAGAAGTCAACAGAATCTCCCAGAAACACTTTCCCTGCTGCAAAAGCATTTAAATGATCTTAGGATTCACATATCCATAGGGCCCCCACAGCTGCTGACCACTGTGGCCAGTTCAATGACTGAATGAGACAATGCACATATGCTAATGGGACAGGTAGTAGGGGACACACTCCTCGCCACTGTGTGCAGTCCCTACCCTCTCTGAATTCCTACAGGACTGAACACACAGGCCACATATGCTGCCCCTAATGCCGTTTACGTCATTGGTTTGTGTCAAATATTGCCTCCTCAAGGGAACATTAAGCCCCTTACCTGCTTACAAGGCATATCTGGAGCACTGGCTGTGTGCCTAGCACCATGCTCAGGACTGAGGTTATAAGCATTACATTAGGCACCGTTCTCACAAAGGACCTTGCACCTAACAGATTACTCTAGGAGGATGTGTTGAATTCAAGTGACTGTGACTTGGAAGGGTTTGATAAGAATTCTAGGAAGAAGTGGTCTTGGAGGGGAAGCTGAGGTAACAGGATTTAGACAGAGGAGAGAAAGGTGTCTTGGGGGAGGAAAAGGCATTCACAGTGATGGAGACAAGGCTTGTGAGTAAGACTAGCCGAGCACTGTATTAAGGGCTGATAGACAAATCTATGACATACGCAAATGATGCCAGACAAATAGGGGAACAATTAACTGCCTGGGGGACTTGGTCTTCCTTTTCTTTCCTCTTACCCTGACAGGTGCCAGGAAATGAGCGAATGCTCAATACTGCCTGAATTTTAGGACATTAATTCCTTAAGTTTGGAATTCTCATGTGTGAATTTCTGGACAGTAAAAGATGTCCATATCTCTCTTTCAAAGCCAACAAACATTTCTGAGGATCAACTAACCCATCTCCCATGGCCAAGTCAGAGGATGACGACGGGGGCACTGATGAAAGTACTCACCTTCATGAGAAAGGCCCAGTGCAAGAATAAATAGACACCAAGGCAGCCACTGGGAGAGAAGACTGCACTTTCTGAATTGGCAATGAACCATGCTTGCGAGGTATTCATTCACTCAGGGGAAAACCCTCTTACGAAGTGGTATGGTGAACACGGACAATCTCTCATGGGCACTGAAAGATCTGTGGGTTTCCAACGCCTCAGCCCTGGAATAGTAAGCAGCAGCCAACAGCCTCTCAGGTCTTCCCTCTGGTCATGGCCCTGATGGAACCCATTCTCCTTCCTGTGATTCTCGCCTCGCTTCCCGCTATTACAGATGCAAGCCCACGTTCCCGAGCCTGGCGTTCAGGATTCTCTAGGATGTGGCCTCACATTACCCTTTTGGCCCAGTCTCCCAGTATGTGCCAGCCACATGCTTCCCTCTGCTTCCCAAGGCCTCCCGTCTTTCCATGCCTCTCGCCCTTGGCTCACTGCTCAGCCAGTTGCTCCCTTTCACACTCTCCCCAGAACAAAATGGTAAGACCTGGTTAAAGGCTACCTCTTGTGTGAAGGTTCCCATGACTCTCGATGATTGGAATGAATCACTTCTTATTCTGGGCAGTTATTTTATTTCCCTGAGCTTCAATTTCTTTGACTAAAAAATGGGAATAATGATTGGTATTCTTGTCACTTCAGAGTTCTTGAAAGGTTCAAATCAGGTGATAGATGTGGTTCTAATTTCTAAAATCTTAAAAAGTTGAAGAATGAATAAAAATGTCCACAGAACTTAATGTTCTCATTGTTTACCCTGTTCAATGAAGCCATGTATTTAGTTGGCTCATGTGACATGTTCACTGCATACTAACAGCATAGTGGACCCTGAAAATTATTTTTGTACTCTATCTCACATTCATGCGATCACTTTTAATGGTTTAAATCAACTCAATATTCTGAAAATATATTTTAAGTGATTATATTAAATTTGATCTTGGGGGAAAATTTCCAAATGGCCAGTTATGTGGCAGCTAGCCTAACAATAAAAATAGCACTCATACTTTGTGGTGTGTGTGTGTGTGTGTGCGCGCGCGCGCGTGTGTGTACAAAATAAAACTGGACATTTTTAGACATTTTTCAGACATTTCCCAAACTATAGACATCTGGTGTTTATATTTCAAGTTTCCCCAAATGTAGAGTAATGTATTATTCTTCCAGATTGGATAGCAAAGACTACTTACTAAATGACTACTTTCTTAACAAGATTCCATGGAGGCATTGACAAGGTCTGTCATGACAATTCTGCATACAATTAGAAAATCATTTAAACCTGGGTGAGTGATTATGCCTAAAAGATCATTAGCAATCTAACAGGAGCCCTCTGATGGTAACTACAGAATTCTGTAATAAACTGTGCTGAATTCAACCTTTTTTTAATTCATGATTTTCAAGAAAACCAAAGACAGTGAATCCACTAGATGACAGGGTCAAAATTTACCCAGTGACAATACATTATGAAAACAGGCCAAATCAATCAAGATAAAATATTTTTAAGAGACAAATGTAAATTTCTGTGTATAGGTTCAGACAATCAAGCCTCATGAATAAAGACAAGTGTAGACTATTTCCTACACCATTATTTGTAATAGCATAACGGCAACCTAAATATCCACCAACAAGGGGGTAGTTAAATAAATTAACCGAGTATAGTATACTTTGCAGCTATAAAAAGAAAAAGAACTACAGTATACTGACATATAATGATATGGGAGACTATCAATGATAAATTTTGGGTGATCAAAGCAGAGCAATAATATTATATATAAAATGTCACCATTCTTGTTTTGCTTTTAAAGAATTCCACATACACGTGTTTTCTTTCTTTCTTTCTTTTTTTAATGAAACAGCTAGGCCACTGCATTTAATTTATTATAGTTTCTTATATAATTGTATTTTATTTACCTTCTTACTCCTTGCTTTCTATCCTACCTGTAGTGTATTCCTCTTTTAATAACTTTTTAAGCTTTATTTTGGATTAAGCAGTTTTTTTTATTATTATTCTGTGATTTCCTTTTATTCTGGATATTTTCTTATGACCTATTTTTCAGCATACTGATTCTCTCGCACCTGCCTCAAAACTACTGTTTAGGTCATTAGTTCGGTTTTATTAGTCTGATATAGGGGAGACCTTTCTATTATTTTTCCTCAGTTTTAATGAGATAATTGACATATAACATTGTGTAAGTTGAAGGTGCACGACATGTTGATCTGATACACATATATACTGTGAAATGATTACCACAATAAAGTTAGTTAATATATCCATCACCTCACGAAACTATTTCTTTTGTAGTGAGAACATTTAAGATCTACTCTCTTAGAAACTCTGAAGTATATAATATCATATTAACTGTAGTCACACGCCGCATAGGTAGATCCCCAGAACTTACTCACCTTACAACTGGAAGCTTGTACCCTTTGACCAACATTTCCTCATTTCTCCCATGCCCCAGAAACCACCACTCTACTGTTTCTATGAGTTCAGCTTGTTTTTAGATTACACATATAAGTCATATCATACAGTATTTGTCTGTCTGACTTGTTTCAACTTTGCTGAACACCCTCAAGGTCCATCCATGTTGTTTCATGTTGCAGAATTTCCTTCTTTTTTATAGCTGAATAATATTCACACACACACACACACACACACACACACACACACACACACACACACACAGACACACACACACCTTCTGTATCCATTCATCCATCGATGGACACTCAGGTTGTTTCTATGTCTTGGCTATTGTAAATAATGCTTCAGAGAATGTGGGGATACAGCTATCTCTTCAAGGTGGTGATTTAATTTCCTGTGGATATACACCCAGATTTGGATTGCTAGATTGTATGATAGTTCTATTTTTAATTTTTTGAGGAAGTTCCATATTATTTTCCATAGTGGAAATTTATATTTCCACCAACAGTGCACAAGGGTTCTTTTCTCCACATCCTCACCAACACTTATCTTGTCTTTTTGATGATAGTCATACATATTATCATAGTTTTGATTTGCATTTCCCTGATGATTAGTGATGTTGAGCATCTTTTCATGTACCTGTTGGCCATTTGTATGTCTTTTTTGGAAAAATGCCTATTCAGGTCCTCTGACTCTTTTTAAATTGGATTATTAGTCATTTTGCATTTGAGTTGTATGAGTTCCTCATACATATTGAAGGTTTACTCCTTATTTGATATATGGTTTGCAAATATTTTCTCCCATTCTGTAGGTTGTCTCTTCATTTTGTTGATTGTTTCTTTGGTTGTGCAGAAGCATTTTAATTTGATGTAGTCCCACCTGTTTGCTTTTGTTGCTTGGGCTTTTGGTGTCATATCCAAAAAATCATTGCCAAGAACAGTGTCAAGTAGCTTTTTCCCTATGCTGTCTTCTAGGAGTTTTACGGTTTCAGGTTTCAAATGTAAGCCTTTAATCATTTCAAGTTATTTTTTGTGAGTGGTGTATGATAAGGTCTAATTTCATTGTTTTGCAATGTGGCTGTCCAGTTTTCCCAACACCATTTATTTAAAAAGCTATCCTTTCTCTATTAAGTATTCTTGGCTCCCTTGTCAACTATTAGTTGACTGTATATCTGTTTTTTTTTTAAATATACATGAACAGCTATGTTTGTATAAATGAGAGCAACTAACATTTGAGCTCTTACTATGTTCCAGACACTATTCTCAAAGTCCTTTATATATGTATTAGCTTCTTTAGGCCTTACAATGAAACGGGTACATATTCATGCCTCCATTTTATTTCAGTACGAAGATTAAGTTGTGGAGCAAGAACGTAAAAGGCAATCACATTTCACACTACCAGCAGAGTTAATGGGGTGGAGAAGGGTTTTCTTCATCTAGTTCTGTATTATTTAAAGGTTTTCAGAGTGCATATAATACTTTCTTAATTCAGAAAAGGATGTGGCCAAGGTGATGAGTGTTAAGAAAGGTTGTGCAATATGAGTCAACAGTGCAATGAAATAATAAAAGGGAACAGGAGACACACAGCTCTGCTACTTCCTGGGTAAGTTACCTTGAGCAATTTACTTAATATCTGAGTCTTAGCTTCCTTATCAGCGCACTGCTGATAATCAAGCCTACTTGCAAAGTTACACGGGTTAAATAACACAGGGCTGTGCCAAGCCCACACTTCCTGGCACACAGTTGACCTGCCTCAGTAAACACTTCTTACACAGCGAAAAAATCATTTGAATCAATATGGGTAGACCACAATAACCCTGAGGAGCACTCAAATGCAGAGCACACAGAACAGACAGAACACAGGAGGAGATGTAAAACAGACAGGGAGAAGGGTTGAAAGAACTGGAGCGATTTGCCATTGAAGTGATATCTTGGAGGATAATTAGTGGCTGACTTCAAATAATTAAAGGGCTGTTCATTAAAAATTTTTTTTGATTTTTTGTCTGTTTCGCTTTGATTGCCGAAACAAAAACCAATATGGAGAAATCACAGGAAAGAGGAATCAGAGTCAAGTACAAATATATAAACCTTGTAAGAGTTTCAGCTGTTGAAAATGGAGCTGAGTTGCCAGCCTTGAACCAGCCGCCCTTCCCAAGTCACAGCGGGCTTCACTTGCTGTGCTCGCCCCACCAGAGCAAGTCCACAGAGGCTGTGCCAGGAGTGCTGCAGAGGGGATCTGTGCCTACTGAGAAAGGACGGACTAGCTGCTCCTAAAGTCTCCTGTTCCTTTCAGATTTATAGGAACTATGGCATTCAGAGGAGCTATTCAGTTAAAAAAGTCTATTAGTTCAGTAAGAACTGATATTTTAAAGAGTGAAACTGTCTGGCTATTCTCATTTTTATAGATGAAGAAACAGTTCCCAAAGGAAGAAAAATTGCCTGTACAGATTGAATAATACAGATCAAACAGACCAGAGTAATAACTCTCCAACCTCTAAGGCAGCAGGTCTCAAAATCTGCCGGCTATGAGTTCACTCAGTGAGCATATGGTGCACATGCAAATGACTAATGGTAATCAAACATTTTTATATGTTCATCATAACTTTCAGATATCAATAAAATGTAAATTAGTAAGTATTCTGTATTAGCATATTCTTACTCAGATTAAATGATGTATTTAGCTTGAGCAACAGTCTGGATCCAAATCTAAGCCGATTAATATATTTTAAATTAAAATAAATTAGAAAACCAGAACTCATCGTGGTGATACAGACAGCTAGGAATGGCTGCAATGTCTTGTTCCAGTAAGTAGTACAGATATTTGCATTAAGGATGAACCCAGGTATCGTGGAGAAACTTCTCCTTAAAGATTTCTTTTAGCATCTATTAGAAACTGAAGCTATTCTTAAAAGCTGGGAAATGGGATGTTTCAACTTGGGAGGAAATGGTGAATGGCTTCGCCATTCCTTTTTTGTGTGTGCACTAGCCTCAGATTTTTACATATGCCCAACATATTATGGCTTTTTTGGATGAAAATCAGCATATGCTAGAAAAGAGTCAAATTCCTGATGATCAAGTTGTCAGCAGCATCATCCGATTTTTAAAAATTGTCAGTATGTGATTTCTGTCACTGACCAGGAAGAGAAAGGTTAAATTGGAAATGATAAAAAGGCTTATGCGATATACTACCTGACCAAATCAAGAGATACCACAGCAATGGCTTTTACTCACAACAGGACCATGAACAAACACTTCATTTCACATTGCATTTCAAAAAGATCTTCTCAACAGCCAGCAAAATTCAACGTAGAGAAGCTGAGATGTTTACTTGCTGAATATTTCTTCATACAGCCCAGTGGAAAATACACATTTAATGATGGAGCCTTCATCATCCTTGGTGGAAAAAGTGGAGTGTGGAGAAGTATCTGTAGAGTGACATCTCCCTGGCTGCTTGCTTATTGGAGCTCTGTCACGAGGAATGTCAAGGAACCTTTCGATTAACATCAGAGCCCACAAAATAAGCAGCTAAAAAAAAAAATCTCTCCATTTGAAGCAGTTTTCAGTGAAAAATCATTGAACACTTCTCCTTGATATGTGTTATCAGACATAGGCTAAGGGCTGACTCATACCCTGCACATCAGTGATTTCAACAAACTATACAGTATTCATCCACACACACGATTGTGCTCCCATACTGCATACCACTGATTAATTATGTGACAAGCAAGAGCAACGTTCGATAAAGGGATTTTATACAACTTGTTGCTCTTCCTCTGTGAGTGTGTTTGCCATCAGCTTTGAGGTTGATGTTGCAAACTTCTCAGCAAAACCGCTTTTGCTATGACGAATGCATCTTGGATGTCTCGGAGGTTTTGTTCTATTCTGGGCCCCTGGTGAAAAAATTCATCAATTTCACCCTGGAACACATTATTTTGTACTTGATCTGGGAAGACTCAACTAGTTTACTAGAAAGGCCACTGTACTTTGCCTGAAAATGACTCAAAAGCATAGAAGGTTTCATGCCACTATTTGACAAAATTTCCCAACAGAGAAAGTGCTGGAGGCTGTGGACAAATAAATCACCTGCCAAGTAAAATCCAATTTTCAGACAGTCATTGTGGTACTTTCTATTTACATTTTTTTTCCTGTTACTTGAGTGAAATTATCAACGAGGTAGAGTCACTAGTCCCTAGACATTAAGATTTGCATTCTATAATTACACTGAGTTTCTGTTCACTATGTATGTATATGATATTATTTTGAGCTGTAGTATTTTATACCTATTTTGTCACTTTTTATACTTTAATAAACCACTTCTGAATTATGGATCCAGTTTTGAGGACTGAATCCTGAAAATGACACAACAGTTAACAGCCAAAAATCAAGAGGTTAACAAAAAATAATAGAACAATATATAACTTACAATGTGCCGTGCACTATGAAAGATTTTACATATATTAACTGATTTACTGTTCACAACCACCTTGGGAAGGAGGTAGTATTGTTATCCCCATTTTATAGATAGGAAACTGGGGTGTGACTTCACTTGCCCAAGGTCACAAAGAACCAGGATTTGGGACCAGACAGTCCAACTCAAGAGCCTGTCTTCTTCCCACACGGGGCTCCCTCGCAAACAGGAGAAAACATACTTGCAGAGATCAGGGCATGTTAGGTAAAAGGAATGCACTGATGCAGTCCTTGTAACCTAAGGGGTATTCCTTAGAAGGGACTTGTTAAAACACTGGCCTAGGAAATCCTGGAGAGCTCCTTTATTGCAGAGAACCCTGCAGTAAAGCACTCCACCTCCCTCAGAGATGGAATCTGGTTATAGACGTCAACAGCCAAGGGGCTGCAAGACCCTCTTCCATCCTGTGCCGTAAGTCAAACCGGGTGGAAATTACACAGACTTCCTTGGCAAGCTGGTTCAGGGTTACATGTCCTACCACTATTCTTGGTTTTTCAGTTAGTTTTCATGTTAGTTTTGACTTCCTATTTTGCAAGACGAACCTTTAGCTTTCTCACAGATTCCTCCCACCGTCTGGCTGATATAAAATCATTTTTTATTAAATTGATAGTCACTCTCTTTACAGTTATGGCTATGTATATAATGTTCAATCTGGGGCATACCATGAGTATATTTCCTTTCTTAATAATTTTCCATCGTGGAATTAATTATAACTTTATGTTCACTTAGTTTTCTATTTTCCTATCACTAATTCATCCCCCAAACTTCTGACATGACTATAAAACTTCTCTCTACAGAAACCCATCAGTTAATCTATTAGTAATTCCTCCTGACGTCCACGCCATACACGTACAGACAGCCATTCCTCCCAGAAGCTTTTACCTCTCTGGGTGGGCTGACCTCCAGGGCCACGGCACAGCTGTGCGCCCTCTCACCCTCTCACCATCCCGGGAACTCCCTTCACTTTCTTCTTGTGTTGGAGTTGCTGTTTTCTGGGTCCCATGTTTTCCTCTTTCTTACTTTTACTCCCTCATTTATTTATTTATTTATTTTTGCTGCTGCAAAAAGCTTTATTGTTTCAATTTGGTCCACGGTATGGGAGAGGGCCCCGGGGTGGTTAGAAGGATGCCTAGCTATTTCAGGGAGAGGCTCAGGCAGAAGCCCAACGCTAGGGGCATGCAGAGGGGCCCCTCAAAGGCCTCTGGGCTCCAAAGGCTCCTAGTCGTGCTTGAGGGTGAGCCTTTCGAAGAGACACTCGCCAAGCCCGGCCTGGGGGCTGGCCAGCCTGCGGAGGTTAGTCAGGTGGCCGCCCATCTTCTTGATGAGTTTCACCTCCTCATCTAGGAAGTGGTTCTCCAGGAAGTCACAGACATGGGGGTCTGCGCGGGCAGAACCCAGGGCGTGCAGATCCAAAAGGGCCTGGTTCGGGTTCTTCTCCACGGTCATGGCAGCTTCCATGGCATCCTGAGCTTCACCCCACTCATCTTGGGAAGGCTTCTGCAGGTCCTGGAAGAGGGCGCGACCGCCACGCTGGTTCTGCATCTTCAAGAGACGTTCCGCACCCTCCCGCTTTTCCTCCGTCAACTCACGGAAGAAGTGGCTCACGCCCTCTAGAGCCACATCGTCGCGGTCGAAATAGAAGCCCAGAGAGAGGTAGGTGTAGGAGGCCCGCTGATGCAAGTTGACCAGGCGGTTGACGGCGGCCTCCACCTCGGTGGAATAATTTTGACCACTTGGGAGCTCATGGTTGTTCAGCAGTAAGGAGTTAAGCGCAAATAACGGTGTTAGCTGGTCTCGGAGGCCGAGGATGGCTGAGTTGGTTCCGAAGGTTGAGACTGTAAAAGAGGTTGGAGGGTGGTTGGAGGCTGGAAGAAGGGGCGTCCCTGGGTCTGTTCCGTCCAAACACTGTTGAAGTAAGAGACAGACCCGGGGGACAGCCAAGGAAACTCTACTCCCTCATTTCTGTGGAGCACATCCCCAGCAGGTAGATTTTTTTAGACTCTGTATATCTAACAATGGCTTAGTTTTACTCTTGCACTTAATGGTCTGGCTGGGTATAGAATCACAGGCTGGAATTCATTTCCCCTTATAAGTAGCATATCGCTTTACTATTGAGAAGTTCAATGCGACTTCAGTCCTGATCTTTTAAATATAACCTCATTTTCTCCTCTCTGGAAATTTTTACTATCTTCCCTTTATCCCTGGTATTTTGAAATTTCACAATGAAGTACGTTGGTATGAGTCATTTTAAAATTTTTAACGTAATTCCAGCAGAATGTGAACTCCACGATGGCCCAGATTTTCGTCTGCCTCCCCTGCCTTGAGCAGTGCCTGTCACGGAGTAGGTGCTCAATAAACCTAGGGACGACAGAACAAGGCAAGCCTGCATGTGCGGGGGCCCTTGGAATCCGGAGACATGCTCATTCCCCTGAATTATTAGTTCTTTGGAACTTTTTCCCACTGCTTTTTCTGGAACTCACATTAGTTAGGTGTTGGATTCTTTTTTTTTTTTTAATTGGGGAATTGGGGGAAGAGGAACAGACAAGTTGATGTCCTTTTGGTTCTTCAGTCTAGTTGTGGAGGACATTGCTTCACTGGCTCAAGTTGGCACCATCATTGTGCTCTTCCCAGGCAAGGGAGATCAGCTGCCGGCTTCTGGACGGCCGCTCACAGCGGCTGCTGGCTGCTGGCTACACATGGTAGCCCATGGTAACCCACTGCAGCAGGGGCTGCAGCCTACGCCGTCGCCGGCGACTCTTGGTAGCCCAGCTCCAGGTTGAGCTGTTGTTCAGCATCTTAGCTGTAGAGGGCAGTGTCACTGGCCCTCAGATATGGGATCCAAACCGGGGACCTCTGGCATCCCAAGCCAGCTCTTAACCAACGTGCCACTCGGCCGGCCCAGGTGTTGGATTCTTGAATTGATTCCCAAATAGCCTTTTCTTTTTTTTTTCTCCCTCATGGGGCTACCTCTGGGAGATTTCTGGCGCCTTTATCTTCCTATCATTGAAAGCTGCTTTAACCTGTGGATACCCAATATTAAGTTTTTAGTTCTTTCTTTCCTGCAGGCCTAGTGAAGAGTAATCAAGAGTCCCATTTATTTCACTGAAGGGGACAGAATTCCAAAGCTTTGGTATGCATAAGGTCTTTTTCTTAGGTCCAGTCAGTTTCCCCAGAGAAGAATCCTCAAATCTCTTGGCTGATGTTTTTAGTCCAGTGTTCCCGGAGCCAAGTGAAGGAAGACAGTTGATGATCTCACTATTTAGCACACGGACGTTCACCTGGTCCCCCATTTTCAGTAATGTATCACTTTCCTGCTTTCAGCACACACTCCCAGAAGAGAACATGGGCCTGCCCTTGAGCACCTGTATTCCTCTCCACAATGAAAACTGATTTAAGGCAATTATTTTGCCACTTTGAAACGACACAGACCAAGGCAAGCAATAAATATCATTTGTGGTTTAATAACTAATGTTTTCCACTATTTTAGCCCTCTTATTAAGATGAATTTACACTTTAACATATCCAGGTCACTAACGAATATTATCATAAAGTGGTCTTCTCCAAAAAAATATGTGATATGATTTAGAGTTAATTCATGTTTCCAATCAAAATCAATGAAAAGACATTTTTCACCATTGACAATAAAGCATGTTTAATTTGCTGCTTGAGTTGCTTTAATCACTTCAAGGAAGTTTGCAGCTACTTTCCTCACTTGTTACTCTTCGAACCTCTGTTATCTCTAGGCAAGGATTTTTTTTTTTCTAGGTCACTGAACAAATCCTTTCATTAGAACCTTAAAATCATTAACCCACAAATCCTCCTGGTTAACATCTTTGTCAAATATGTTCACAGACATTGCGACTGCCACTCATCTAGCTTCTGGCCACATGGTTTTTGTCGTTGGACAATCAGTTTCATGAAGCATCTTAGTAACTGATTAAAATAGACATCTATTCATTGTCTGAAATTGAGAACAAATCTTGTCATAAATGTAATTACAGTAAGTCCACCCAAAATTATTGAGCCCCATAATCAAAAGTCACAAAATGACAACAGGAAAAAGAGGGACTGAGGTTTTATGTTGAGAAGAGCAAAATAACTGTAGAGATGGAGTAAGACCATGAAACACCTTTAACTGCTACTAGCACTGTTGGAATAGCCTTCTAAAAATATTTATGACAAGAATCTAAATTATAACTAATAGATTTTTTTTATATAGTATATACTAGAAGACTGCAATCAGCAGGAAATCTAATTAATGCAGTCAATATAAAATAGCAATTAACATCAAATGTTGGATAAAATGAGAGTTTTAAGAACTTTAATCTCTTCCTTTAAATTAAAGATAGTAAATGAAACTCCTCTGTAAAATATCTTAAGAGTCACTTTAACTGCAAGAGGCACACTAAGCCAATAGATTTAGTTATTAATTATAGCTGAATAACTATCAACTTCTGCAGACAAAACTGATTGGTAAAATATCATCTCAAAGTGCTAGGTTTTTAAGCTAACAATTTAGTACGAGTTTTTGAGATTCTACATAATTTTCTATTCACATAAATTACTCTTAAGCAAAGATAAACAGCAGTATATCAGGGCTGAAGTGCCCATTCCAAAAGGAATCAGATAACAGTACATCATTTACCTTTTACAATGCTTATTATCCATAATTTCAGGATGAGTAAGATCTGACTTACAAGGGTTCACAGGAAAAAGATCAGGGCTGGCAGGTAGGAGGAATAGGGAGTGGGGAGGGAAGACATGATTATTAGCTCAGTGAGTTTCAATGAACCACGTGACAGCTACTTACAGAAAGCCACAGGGGGCACTAAGAGAAGCATTGGGCGGGCCCTATACACTGAAATTTGTAGTATTTGATGCAGTTCTGAGCATGCAATGCTTGAGGAGCTGACAAACTAGATACCAGAAAGAGGGAGCTCATCAGCGATTCTGATGTTTGGGGACTGAGATCTTAAATCACTTTGCCAAGAAGTGATAAACACGCTGAGGGTCCTTGATCCAAGAGGCTTGGGGTGGGGGGGGGGGTGAAGAGATGGGAGAGGAAGGAAACACCTGAAGAGCTGCCATAGGGAAGAGGGAGGTTTATCTTGTGCTGCTTCAAGGAGCAGAATATTAGAGAAATGAAAGGGAACTAAAATTTAGTTTCGTGGAGAAGAAAAGGATCTAAAAACCAGAGATGCCTGGCTAGAATGGGATTCTGAACAAGGAGTGAGCACTGAGTGTTAGAGTGGGGTCCGGTTGCCTCTCAGACATGATTCTGGAAAAGTGACTGCAGCCTTGCAGTGGGACGTAGATGGGCTAAAGAAAGAAAGACTCAAGGGTATCTTAAGCGTTAACCGAGGACTTCCATTCTGGGGAATTTGTCCATGTAGGTACTCTGACTGATCTTCACATTGAAAATAAAAAAGGTTGGATATAATGTTTAAAATAGATAGCTAGATATGACCTGGCTGGTTAGTAAGGAATATTAGAAACCAAAGATGAAGTGAAGGCAGGAATTCTAAAAGATAAGCGAGGGACCAAAAGTGGTTTATGTCTCGGGGGCATTTGCTGGACCAGCTGGACTTCAGCTTGTGTTTTCACAATCTCATCGTGATGCTAGAGGCAGGGGAGTCCCCCATGCCCCCGCCAAGGGCCTGCCCAAAGTGGGCGTCTAACAAGACATACCAAAAGACCACACCCTCAGTGCTTGGGAAAATTAGAATTAAACTGGCACCTCAGGACTACAAACACCGTCGCCTGTCTCAATCTTGGCGCTAAGTGAAGCGGGGAGGTCCTGCAGCTCCAAGAATTCATAATCACAAGCCATCCCTTATAGACGTTTGTGACCAGAGATGACTTGAGGGCCAAAAAACCTCACGTGGGGAGTTGAGTTTCCAGGGGTTCCGGGGGTCAGGAGAGCCTCCGGTCACTTGGGAGAAGCCAGAGGTCATTTCTCTCCAGGGGAACCCACCCTTAACTCTGGCCTCAGAGAATTTCCACAGATACAGTTCTATGAAATATGAACTCACAGTAAAAAAACACAAAAAACAAAAAAAAAACACACAAAAGCAAGGCACCATGGGTAAGCAAAAACGGAGAGTAGAATCAGAACTATAAAAGCTTTAGTCACTGCCTTTATCAGAAACAGAACTGAGATGACAGGCAAGCACAAACACATGTCACACACACAACACCCAAAGCTGGCTAGGACCCTGGATGCTGAAATCTCATTCATTCCTTAAAAGCAACACACTATTCGAGCTGCTGTAAAAGCTAATGCACAATTGAAACCTAAGAATAAGCCTCCTCCCGGTATTTATCAGACACAGCTTATCTGTGTACAGAGCTGTAGCTAGAACAATGCTATGTAAGTACTTGTACATAAATGCCTATGTACGTGTGTTTTAAGTCAACATCAAGTAGGCTTATTCTGAAACACACGAGCATAGCTAAAAGTGGTCAAATTTATAAACTCTAAAAATTTAATTCTATCAAAATCACAAAAGAATTGACTAAAAAACAATCACAACACACACAAATTTGTTAACATGATACATGAACTCTGCAGCAGATGCTGCACTTGTAATTCTCTATTCCAGTCCCACGTGTCACTTTCACTGCAAAAAGCAATTGAGGAAAAGGTGGGAGATGGCCCTACTGGTATTGACTCCAAGTCAAACAGTCTTCAGCTAACTGAATGTGGGACTAAAGCAAAATTAAACACTGGGAAATGTCACTACAAAATGGGGAGGTTAACCAAGGTTTAAAATAATTAACAAGTACCTGTATTGTTTTTCTTAAGACTCTTCCTTATCCAATGCTTTCCTTAGTTTTGCACGTTAGTGATAATGAGCATTTATTTATTTTTCATTCTTTTTAAAATTAAAGTATGGTTGACATACAATATATATGAGTTTCAGGTGTACAACACAGTTATTCAACATCTATACAACATATGAAGTTATCACCACAATAAATCTAGTAGTCATCTGTGCAGTTATTACCAAACCACTGACTACGTTCCCTACGCGGTACATTACATCCCTGTGACTTATTTATTTTATACCTGGAAGTTTATACCTGTTATTCTAATGAGCTTTTATATAACATGTGTCGGGCAAATCATGCAAGGACAGCTTCCTTTCCATAGCACTGGTTTCAATGACCTCATGGGAGATTATGTGATACTGCTAGGAGTTAGGACCCTGGGACTGCCTCGTCTGTTTCCTTCTCCAGACAGATTTGTTATGGTCCAGACGCTAACCACTATTCGTCTCAGAGATGATGGTGATGAATCAGAGGGATGAATAAGAGCAGGCTTCTCAATCTGTTTGATGCCATGTACATGGGAACAAATGTTAAACTAGAACTTCAAACCTTCGAAATATTCAGTCAAGTTTAAAAGGTTATCCAGCTACAGCTCCTAATGCAACCTCTTCCAATATCTCACTAAATATATAGAAAGATGCAGAAAAAGAGATGTGAGGAAGTGGAATCCCATTAGCACCAAAGAGAGGCAAAAGCGAATTCCAAAGACTAAGAGTAAAACTACTTCCTAAATTTGATTCCTTGTAATCATAAAGCTAAAGAAACAATCAAAACCACACCGTGGAGACCTAGCCCCACCATCCAGGACAGGATACGCTTCTGCTCCTGAAAGTATGCAGAAATGCCTCTCTCTCACTGTCTCCCCCCTGACTTAAGAGCAGGCATGGAATGAGCCAACAAGAAAACTGGGCAGACAGCTGTCTTCTGCAGAGGACACGCTTGTGTATTAGAAATGCCACAGGAAATGAAAACATTCATCTTCCATTCTTTCATAAAACTGCAAGTTTCAGATCTGCCATGAACATGATACTCCATGAACAAGTACAGCTCCACTACTACTGCCTGCGTGGCTGGGCCCTGCACATGGGCGAGCACAGCAGGCTGGCAGCCTGAGTCTATGGAAGCCTGAGGTTAGTCCACAAGCTGGCCCACGGCTCAAGGTCTGGCTCTAAGTGACAATCAGACATGCCACCCCTTAGCATAGAAAGAATTCTCCCAAGGCCTCAGTGATCCCTTTACAACTCCTTGTCCTGTGCCAACCGCACCTGTACTAGCTCTAGTGAGTTTCTTATGGCACCGAAAGAGTCCTAACCACAACACAGCAACCACCCCTGGAGTCTTGACCTGTTTTGT
Source organism: Hipposideros armiger (assembly GCF_001890085.2). NCBI lineage: Eukaryota > Metazoa > Chordata > Mammalia > Chiroptera > Hipposideridae > Hipposideros > Hipposideros armiger. The sequence goes on from NW_017731355.1 coordinate 5,322,112, forward strand.
AGCCATCACAAAGGCCAAGATCAACTGATGTACTGATGATCTACAAAGGATTCTACTCAAGATGGAGAGAGAAGGGACAGAATAAACACTTGTAAGGACCCATCAATATTTCATTCAGCGAATGCAGGAAATTATCAACTGCTGGGGGCAAGTGGGGGGAGGGAAGCAAATAGTCATATTATTTTTCAGTAAAGACAGGGTAGTTTTATTTTGGGAGATGCAGTTTGAAGTGAATTCGGCTTGCTGATCTGATGTGTGCAGCCAGAGGCAGATTTTTTTAACTTGTATGCTGCCCTGGCGACCCCAACTAGGGCAGTGGGCTCTCGCACAGGCAAAGGGAGTGTAGACTAATAGTTGCAGCATAGATCCTGAAACCAGGCTGAATTCAAATCCAGACTTCACAGTGTATTAGCTGAATGACCTTGGGCAAGCTTCATAACCTCTCTGTGCCTCATTCCACGTGACATATGGGTCCTAAAAACCTGGATGGGGACTAGCAGAACAATAGCAGAACAAGAGCCCCTGGGGAACTGGGGCACCATGGAATGGTGGCTGTGGCCAAGTGGTTTTGGGGGCTGCCCCAAGTCAGGAGGCTTCTCTGGATACGTTTTCCCCAATGCTCCTCTTCGGAAGTTTCTGCCTCCTCTAGGACCAAAAAAAAAAAAAAGAGTGGAGAACCAAAGCAGGCAAAACCTCCCTGAGAAGGTAATCCTGCTGCATTTGTGACCACAGCACCTCTCCTTCCCCTTTGCTGTAGCTTTGCTGCCATGTCCGCAGCAGAACGGCCAGGCCTCTGCATTTCACACACAAGCACAGGACCTCACGTGAGAAAGTATGTTCCGTTCAGGTTAGTGATGGACCCCATCTCACGTCACTCAGGGAGTTCCAGGAGGGGCCAGTGCATCGCAAGCCTCGTTCAGGGTCTCTTTCTACTTGTCGGTTCCTCCTCTAGCCCTTAAAGCTTTGAGGTCATTGTCACTTTTAATGGTTTTACCTTCTTCCACACACACTCTGTGCTCAGTTTGAGCTCTCAGATACCCCGATTTCTGGAGAAGCCTCTCTGCCTTGCTTCAGAATTGTGTTCCTAACAGCGGCCTGCTGCCCAACTCGGCCTGGATCTCTGGAGTCCCCAAGTTCATATGGCTGCTACTCCAAATTCTTGGACCGGCCTTATGCTTTCCCTGTTTCCTAGCGTCAGACTCCATTCTCTTGGTCATCTTTACTGATCACTGATTGCATATGCGTGTCCACATACTAAGCACCTTATTACGGCAGGCCCTGGGGCACATACACAGAAGATACACACGTATCTGCACCTACCCAGACCTTCAAATTAGGCAGAGCACCGAGGGAGAAACCAACCGGCAAATCAGCAGCATGGCTGCTGCTGGGACAGGATTAGGCCCAGAGTGTGAGGGACTCAGAAAAGGAGCTAAAGCAGACAGAGGGGCGGGTGGCCATGGGGCCAGGTCTTCGCCTTTCAACTGAACCACACACCCTGACATGTTCATGAGTTTCCTAAGTCCGATGCAGGAAAGATTACTTCTTTAAAGACAATAATCCAAAGAGTCCTACACAAATGGAACAAAAACTTTTCCTTCCATTTATATGTATAGAAATGATTACCCATAAAATATATGACTTAAATTCTGAGTTGCTTTTGTAGGCTAACAATGAAAAATTTCTGACAAACTATAGTGGGTGGAACGTGTCTGGGAGCTCAGTTTCTAAAAGCAGAGAAAGATACAAAGCGGATTATCTTATGTTCGTAGGAATTCTACACCTACTGAACTTTGGACAGATGACCCTTTTCTCAGAGCAACAATTTTACCAGCTAAGTTCCAGAGTGAAGTATTCCTGAGTCTTCTAAAAGCCACTAGAGGGCAAGATAGCGGTGGACTTCCCAAGTTAGGAGTTCCAACTTAACAAAAGTGTGCAGAGCACACCCAGTCACAGTGACCGTCTTGTGGAATATGAAATTTGGGACAGATTAAGTAAATGAATGCCAGAGCAGAGAACCTGCTCTTCCCTGAGTCTAAATCACAGGTCTCAACATTTGAAAGCAACATTCAGTGACGCTACTGAAGCAAGTATTCTGAGCATGGAGCCCTCTGCATGAAGCCAGCCCCTTCAAATGAGAGTCTACACCATCCAGCTATTATTCTGGATACGTTTGAGCCTGTCGTGAGTTCTAGGTCAGAACTATTAAAGTGCATACATGCATTTCTCAATCCCCTTTCTTTTCTCCCTTTAAAAGCCATGTTCATCCACGTTCCCACATAAGACCAATTTATATTGCCCCATTTTTCACAGGCTATGAAGTCTTTCTTTTCTCAGAAATACACTAAACTACACTGATCTCACCACCCTCGTACATTTACATTTGCCAAAATGAGGGGTGCATGGAGAACAGTTATTATATGATAGAAACTGGCAAATTAATCTCCTTCTGGAATATTAGCAAACAGCATTCAAATCTTGTGAAATCGGAATAAATGACTTCCAAACAGGAAAAAAGAATAAAAACCCTGTGATGTCTTTCACCCTTCTGCAGCTTTACAAAGTTACTACGTGTGGTATTGAAATCTGCGTCTGGCCCTCAATGAAGTTAATAAGTAATCAAATATTTTCTAGTATGAAAGGAAAGGAAATAATCAAGATGTGTATCCAACTTAAAAAGGCTCTTTTACAACCAGATTTTCCTTTCTCCACATCCAATCCACATCTGCTTCCATATTTTGCATTCCTATTATTAGGACTACATCCAACCCACAATTTCGGCCTTTCTTTGCACATCTGCAATCCACAGGGGAACAAGATAATATGGGAGTAGAGATCAGGCTGTTCAAAGACCAAGGGCCAGCTCTCACCATCTCTGGGCTGAAGGAAACTCAGTGGCAGAGGATCAGTTTGTTCTGGAGAGGCAAGGGGGAGAATGTCAAAGCTCCCACTGCATTTCACACCATTCCTCCAGTGCCTTTCATTCCTTTGCCCCTGAAAGCCTTGGGAGCCTACAAATAAGCTCCGCCCCCTAAAATAAGCTCTGTGTTTAAACTCTGCAGTTTGAGAAGTTAAGACCAGTGAAGGGAGTTAAGGAGGGGCTCCCCTGGTGGCAGGGTGGCGATAAGGGCTGTGTGGTAGGCTCTAGAGATGAATGGGGCAATGAGCAGGAAAGGTCACTTCAAGGACCAAACTGCCTGACCAGCCTTAAGCAGTGGTGGGCCGCAGCCATGCTCCCTGCACTCCCCATTCTGAAATAAGCCTTTGATTATTTACGGTTCCCAAGCTATCATTTTGCCCTGTTCTCCTCTCTTACATTCATTCTCTGCCCTTTCTCCATCAACACCTTTCCTGCCTCCTCTACCCCCCTGACTTCTCCCCCACACAAACCTGGGCTGCTGTGTAGAGTCAGGAGAGGCTGTACAATGCCCAAGGGAGCACAAGGGGCTGAAAGCCAGCCTGCACTTAGCTCCCTGAGCCACACACCCTGGTGCTGGGCTGTGTCCGCTAAAGAAAGAAAGGCCTTCTTCTATTTTGCACAAAAGCACCATCCATCCCCCAAGCCTTGTGCTCCATGGGGCTGCATCTGCTCAGAAAGGGCGCCATTTTCTCATCTGTATGGACGAGGGCCAGCTCTGCCCCTGCCCCCTTAGCCATCACTGTGAACTACAAAGATAGCTCTTCCATCAAAACAATTCTGTTTGAATTACCTTTGATAAAAATATTTTTTATTTTAAGCATGATATTGCATTAGTATGTCTTTTCCCATGGACAAAGAGTTCCTCTTTAAGTCAAATAGTTGTTTTTAACTGAAATAAATGCATAAATAAATAAAGGGTTTTGAGGAATACCTAGCACATAGTCACATGGTGAGCTCCAACTAAGTATTAGATGTTATTACTCTTATAAAGTGTCATTCAATGCTGGCTTTATCTAGCAACTCAAATACTTTTAATAGTGATGTGAGGAAAATCTACCTTAGATGAATTAAGAGAACAAATTCTGATCCATATCTAGCAATGATTCCTGGAATTTGAGGAAAAAAAAGTCTATCACAGCTGCAACATGTATTTAATTAAGCCACAACAATGAAAAGAACATCTTGCTATGAAAACTAAATGAGGTGACATAGATAAAAGCTTCTAGCATGCTATAGCAGGAGCTCGGTTAACTTTTTTAAAAAGTTAAAGGAAGGAGGCAGAAAAATTCAAAAGCAGTCCAAGACTAAAAAAGAACAGCAGCCTTCAGCCATTATGCATAGAAGAAATATGCCCTAATACAAAATAACTATTATTCCAGTCAATGACTTCTTGCTCCATAGCCTCTTTGTGGGAGGGCTGAGTGCCTTTACTGAGTGTTTCCCATGGTTGCCATACATTATCAGGATATGTACATTAAGCTCTTCACAATTCTATTAGCTGAATGCTGTTACCCCTCTTTCATTAAAAAAAAAAGGGGGGGAAAGAATGACTGATCCCAAGGAAAGACATAGCCACCTAAAAGATTATGATAAAATTTGAATGCTTATCCCATCAACTATTTATAACACTCATCTATATAGAATCACTCATCCACTGATGGTTTCAGAGAACTGAAGGCATCCTTCAGTATAATTTTCCTTTGCTCATCTACACATATGCCAATGAAGGAGAACTCTTAAAAATAGTATCTCTGGCACACATGGGTTTGTGTTTCAGTCTCATCCCTCTAGTTAAAGGTCCTGTTATCTGGGCCCTTAGAGACATTTTGGAAAAGAAACTCAACCACAATTTGGGATCTGACAAATGGAAGTCCTCTATAACTTGTTTCGTCAAAATGAAATCATTATTCCTGAGCACTGTGGGTAGGTAGAGATTGGGGCACTGAAAAAAATGTGTGTCTATTTCCAGATTTTTGTTTCAACAGTTAGAAGGCAAACCCTTAGGATCTGTTGCCAATACCACAGGTCCTGGGCAAACTGAGGCTGGGACCCACCTCTCCTCCACCTGCTCCGTGACCTCCTCTGCTCACTCCCTGTGACCGGCTCCATCACTCCTTAACCTGGTGGCCTGAGCTGCTCCTTTTAATGTCTCGGGCTGAGCGATGCTCCCTGGGCCCAGACTCTCCTTAGGTAGGCCTTGCCTCTCTTCAGTTGCCTAACTTAAGAGTTCCACATGGTGTTTGTTCTTTTTAGGATAGAAGTCTCAGGTGTAGCCTATGAAATGCAACTTCAGCTTCCTAGAAAGGACGGCCAGGTGTGAGAGTGGCTTTGTTTCAGGTCTGTTTCTGTGGTTCATGTCACAGAATCACATAGGGCCTGTCGTCATATTTATAAACTGGGTTATGTATGCCTCCTCTCCTTCACATCACTGTTATAAGGACAAGATCACGTGTTTCTGAAAACTCTGAATAAATGTAATGTCTGTATAGCTTGAACTACACAGCTGTATATACCTTCCAGAAAGCCTTACAGGATTTTGGGTTTTGGTCACCAAGGTTGGAACCATTGGGTGGTCGTTTCATCCTTCCTAGTCCCCATTTTCAGGACCACCTCCTTTAGCTCCTCCCACCCTGGTGGTGGCTATCTACCAATTATTATGTACAGACCTGGATTGTAAAGCGGTGCTCCCCACCGTCCTTTTCAATCATTGGGCAGATTTCTCCCTCTCTCCTTTTCCCTTTGCATTGTCATACTTTTAAAAAATTTCAAACATACTGATTTTTTCATCTTGTGGTTTTGGCAAAATTGACAATCAGTATAGGAATCACTTTATCCAGTATTGTCCTTTTATACAAATTGTTCTATAAATGTCAAAACATAGGGTACTACCTGGTTTCTAGGTGTTTTTCTCGGTTGAAAATTTTGATGTTTTTCAGAAGAAAACTATAGCTACATGCTGTGTCTTATAGCTGTTGCTTCAAAACTATCATTTTGTTTTGAGTTATTTTCCCCAAATACCAGCTTCCGGTCAGAGTGCCATTTGTATGTCAAACACCCCTGCCCTTGCACCTTTGCACAAATGAAATCAATTGATTTTAAAGCTGCAGAGAGCACGACCATCATCCTGCAGAGCAGTCGGCCTGGTGCTGGTGACCGTGCTGTCACGGAGTCAGCAGCTGGGACACGTCTTGGGGTGCCTGCCTCCTGCCCAATGCCTTATGAAGAGACCAGAAGCAAGGCGCAAGCTACAGGCTCAGTGTCTGCAGCCTGCAGATAAGAACCATGTTTGGTGGAAAAGGAACATTCTCAGTGTCTGCTGTGAGCTTACTGTTTACCTGGACGGCTTGTGGTAGGATTCCCAAGGCAAGTATTAACAGAGTGATAAAAAGTGTTAGCAGAACTTAAGTGATCTGTTCCTGGCATGACAGTTTTGATCCAGAGCTTCTTAAAGGAGCCTGTATCCATTAAAGACACAACAAGGGACTCTCCCTGTAAGGATGTCAATGCCTCAAATGCGTTGTAGAATAGGGAAAGGTAGAAACATGTAGAAATAAATGAATCGAACTGAATAAAATGAATATATGCTGTATTACTTTTCAGTTTATCAACGTTAAGTATAATTTTCCCCATCTATTTTTCTGCTTTTAAATTGGCTACAGAAATGAAAATGGAATAATTGGTCAGTCAAGAATTGCCTATAAACAATGAATGATCCTGGGAGGAGGGCAAAGGAGCCTCTTATGAGCATCTGGCAGCTCAGAGACCTTGAGTTGACTTCCTTGCTGATCCTGATGGTTCCAGCCTGCTCAGGACTGATGGAGGGGCTGCTGGAGAAGGTGAGGTACGACTGTAACAGCTGAGTCCTAAGGGGGAAAACCAATCATCCTCTATAGCTGGGAGTGGGAAGGACGATAAAAGAGTAAGGGCCTGAACATTAGAAACAACTGGAATGTTAAGAATTGAAAACAGTTTTTAACTTTATGCAAGTCAATATTAATGTAAAATAAAAAACCTAGAAAGAATTAAGAGACATGGATACCCCAAAATGGCTTGTATCTGAAGATACTTTCACTTCTTAGGAATCTGTTTAGTATTAGAAAAGGCGAAAGGAAAGAACAAGAGAAATCAGCCTAGTCATGCCCAAGACGGTGTAAGGACCAGTCATCTTATAAAGTCCAGGCCACAGCAGCACAAGAGTGGTGTCTGCTGCCTTAACGTGCAAGTAGCATCGCATGACCACCCCCTTCACTTTTAACATTTTCGAGAGATAATCTCTCATCACATATAATTTTGACCAAATTTCCTGTGTCTGTGAACCACAGTGCATGCTATAGACATGCCAGTTTCAGACCAACAACAGCTTTGTGTAGCTTTGTCTGTAACCTTGGCAATTCAAATCCTCTCTCTTTCTCCCTCTCATCTTCCTCTCCTCTTCCTCCTGTTTCCTCCTTCTTTCCCTCCTCCTCCTTCTGTTTCCTCTCTCATTCTCTCTTCTCTACCCCCCCCCACACACACACACACAGAGTCTTGGGTCTGATTTTCTAAACATATTACCCATAAAGACAAAGCAAAACAACATTTCCATCTCTTGGGAAAAATAAAGGAAAACTTCTGGGAGGTAGAAGGGTAGGCAGCAATAAATTAGCCTTACAATTTGGCACAACACATTAACTTCTATACAACAGAAGGTCTCTACACAGTCCTCAAAAAGGTCCAAATTGGCAACAGTTAAAGGAGTAGCAATGTTGGCTACAACACCAATCATTTTTATTACTGCAAGAGCCACCTGGAATAACTTCTCTGCTCTACACCATAAAGGGATAAAGAAGAAGAGAATAAAATTCTTGGCTTATATTTTAAACATTAGACTAATTCTGCTTGAGTGAACATTAGAACAGAAAAAAGAAAATCTCAAAGTGCAAAAGCAGCTAGCTATTGAAAAACAAAAACACGAGATTACAGTCTCTGAGAGGAGATGTCCCAGAATAATGACTGAGCATGGCCACTGAAACGGCCATGGCGAGGACAGGATCAGTCGGTTCAATTAGGAGACTGCGGGCTATGGAGTCTGGCAGAACACGACTCCAACTCCACTTTGCCGCTTCCCAGCTGTGTAACACTGGGCAGGTTTCTTTACTATGCTCACTTTTTTCACCTATGAAACAGAGATTGCTAGAATACCAACTGATAGGGTGGCTGGGAGAAATTACGAGACACCGTGAAACGTACTTATTATCAAACTGCTTACCTGGCAAATTATCCTTAATAAACAGTAGCTCTTTACTAGCTAGGTGAGTGTGAGTTTGAGTACACAAAGAAGTGTTGGCTAAAAGATCTGTGAGATGGGGACGATCGCCACTGGTGACAGAGGCCAAAGCGGGAGACAGAGCTACCATGGGGAAATAGTGCCACAATAGACCAACCAGCCTCAACAAAAGAGAACAGAGAGAGGCCTGCCACAAGGCTACAGTCTCAAAGGTTAGACAGTGATCAAATAAATAAATTGCCTTTTTCTAGTACATGTGTTTTTGTTTTTTGTTCTTTCTGAAAAATGTGTCTAGCTTTCAGTGTGGAGCAGAATCAAAGGGTATCAAGTGTTTTGTTCAATCCAAATGTCAAAAATGACACACGTGAAAGGCATCTGATACGGTGAGGGCAGGGAGAGAATGATCCTACCTCAGTTGTCATTCACAAGGTGGCAGCTGGTGGAGCCCTGGCCACGCTGGACTCCCCTCCCTTCAAAGCCAGAGCAGTCCTCCTCAACACTAACCTCGTCCATCAAGTTCACGGGAGCAGATCCCCCTGCAACACTTATAAGCTGTGCAGACCTGGGCAAACCCATTACCGTGCCAGGGCCTCGGTTTCCTCATCTGTGAAAACGGGAGACACACAGCTAATAGTTCTGCCTCACAGAACGCTTATTACTATCCAATGAGATGTTAGTGAAACTATGAAGCAGCAAAAAAATAAGGAATTCAATTATTAGAAACAACAACCTATTTGAAGACACTTTCCTTAATGTATTTAACACGCTATTTCGCCCACAGCAAGTGCTTAAAAAAACAAACAAAAAACTTCTAGAACTGAACTGAGATGCTGACAAAAAAACTGGATACCTTAGGACATGTTTGGAAAGGATTAAATTCTTAAATTATTATATGGTGAGGAAAATTATTCTTAGGGACACTGTGACATTGCATGCTAATCAGCTGCAGGAGAATCAAGGACTGTCAACAGCTCGCAGCCAAGAGCCAACTGTCTGCTGGGTAAGTAAATGCCTACAGAAACTCAATTAGCTTTTTCAGAGGAGCCAGAAAACTGAGCCCTGATGACATGAATCTCAAAAGCGAGGGAGCCCTGAACACGGCCGCTGCCTCGAGAACTGTTCCTTTCTTCCCTCTGAATTAGATTAAAATGAATGCCATTACGATTGGCTTATAACTACTGCCTAGCAGTGTTCACTGGAAAACGAGCATCAAATGTATGAAAACTCAGACACTGCAAATAAGACAGAGAATTATACATTTGAGAAAATTGATACAAATTACGTGAAATATCTGCCTTCAGGAGCTAGTATGTTTGCAGCAGGAAACAGCCTATGTCTTGTTGGGTATGAATATGTGTATTTTACAAAATAACAGTCCTACCTGAACGTCCAACAATACCAGCTCACAGTCTGCTGAATAACGAGCTTAATATACTGTTATAAAACTTGGAAGTGAATCTAGAGAACAAGATTAAATATAGGGTAACTCTAACTTGGCTTAGAAGGCAGAAAAAAACCAGAAAGGAACCTTAACAAGTAACATTAAAACCAAACAAGCCCACTGAGTGTGACTCCAAGGCCATCAACAGCCTCCACGCCATCCCAGTCCAGAGCCCACACACATACATGACATCCAAACCAAATAAAAGATGAATTATTTCATGGGTACATAAAAAGCAAATGCATCAGCAACTGCATACAGATTTTTGGTTTTTATTTTTTCATAATGCTGATTAAATAATGAAGCAAAATTAAATGTTACCTTGAAAGCTCCGAGTTGACCTCTTTGCAAGGTATGAACCAGATTAAGTAAGTTCTCCAGTAGTGTTGACATGTATTCCCCATATAAAAAAAATTATAACAGCACAAATGTGACATATATTCCACAATATGAAATGTGACTACAAAATAAAACTGCATGATTTCTATAAGCCACTGCAGTGTCATTACTTTGCAGTCACCCTATGTATGTTTTCAGCTACTGACAGATACTCACAAACCTTAGGTACCTAAATTCCATACCAGTGGTGACAGTGACAGGTGCTGACAGGTGTCATTAAACAACCGTGAGTTCAATTAAAGTTTTTACTTGCAAAACTGGGCTACATTTCAAGACTCTAATTCTGAAGACCCAGTTAATTTTGAAAATGAAACACTCTGTAACTCACGTGTTCTGCTACCAAAATGAAGACTTCAATCAAAATATTTCAGTTTAATGCAAACAAATTTTTCAACAACTGATATGTTATTTCGTTTCTGATCAATTCTTTTAGTCTTGGTTCATGAACTCATGTTTTTTAAAAGCTATAAATAAGTCAAATCTAGAAAAACAAGTATTGTTTCCTTCTACGCACCTATTTGAGGAAAACAAAAATCATGTGAATCATGTGAAAAGAACAAAGTATATTCACTAACAATGCAATCAGCAACATTTCCCTTCAGTTGTTTTTTTCTGTGGGCTGTTTTGCTACAGCAATAGTCTGGCAGGGCATCCAGCCTCAAGCGCCCTCTCCTGAACCCCTCTGTGCTCCATGAGGAGGGATTAGCCTGCAAGACACATTACAGGCTATCACTGCAGAATTATCTCCTACTGAGTACATATACTTCCGAGGGTTAAAGAAGAGAATAAACGTTGAGTGCTAAAATAAATAAAACTGAGAAAGATCTGGTCTGACATCATCTATATCACCAAGTGAGACTACAAAGATAATCGTTAATTCTGTGATTCATGAATGAAATGGGCCAGCATCTTGAAGCTAAGTGAAAAGCAGATGTTAATTACTGATGCCTCCTCTTCTCAAATTACAGATCACCCCAAAATTTTCACAATATAGGTTTAAGTAAAACAGTTACTAAATTCCCAGCACTTCTAGATTTAAAAAAAAATCAGAAAAAAAGATGCTGTTCAGATAGAGTATAACCCCATGCAGTCGCTGCGGTCATGAGCTCCCCCATCAGAGCTGGTAACACAGCACTGCATTATTTATCTCCTTGGCCATTTCTCCGCAGGCTGTAAACCCTGACAATAAGACCTGCCTTAGTCTATCTATGCCCAGCATCTTACCTAGGTCCCTGATACACCACAGACGGGAGCCCAGGTCTGAAAGGACACCCTCTAGGTGGCATTTAATGTTTTCAGTGTTCCTCCACTTCCCTTCCAACCAAACTTCTCTCCTGCTAATCAAACATGGTACTTCAAAATGCTGTTTTTGTGCCCCTCAATATATGAATATCTTACAGATGCGAAAAATATGGTGAGGGTTCCACCAAAAAGAGATGAATATCTATCTCCCCAACTCCAGGGGCTGATGTGCCCACTGGCCCCCTCCAAGGCTGTGCCTGATGCATACTCGCAGCTGGCTTCAAGTTCAGCTCCCTCTATGGCATGTGGACTGAATCCTCTTCCTACTAAGAGAACCAACCAAGAAGCAGCCACTTGAAAAAATTCATCTCACTGGACACATTCAGGTGGACTAGGAAGAGGAAAAGAGACTAAAAATGAGGATACTCTACAAAAGCAATGACCAGGGCATGTTATCATTTGCAGATGTTCCAAACAATACGCCCCAAACCCAATCACTACAAGTGGGGAGTGCCATTAGCATGGAAAAATGAATCAGGAGAAAAACTAGCATCATTTCCTGTCCCAAACTCGTCCCGGCACTTGTGAAGGTCATAGCTCAGGGCTCAGTGCCTCCTACCTAGCCCTCTCCCCACCGCCTCCACCCACAAGCCCTCTGCCTCAGCGGCAGGCTCCCATCTCGGCTGGCTTCCCCAGTCCCTGAGCCAAGGTGAGAAAGCTAGACAAATTTTCTGGCTTTGCATCCCTATTAATTTAAGAATATACTTCCCTGTAGATCCCAATTTGGAATCTGTGAGTTTTACTAGGTAGTATCATAGTGACATTAGGACAAGCCTTGTAAACGAGTCCTTAAAAATTACCCCTGCATGAGGCACATATTTGTCATTCAGAAAACTGATATATCCCCTAGGAGCAAACCAGCTAAATAAAGCTCAGTTTTTCGCTGGCATCTTCCTACCCATTATCAATAATGCTCACTCCGAGCCCCGCTCTTGCTGTTTCAACCCCCTTCTCTCTAGAGCTGGCTTATTAACCTCATTCCCAAACTCATTTTTCGCCCCCTCCATTCTAAAACCACCATCACCACCACAATTCTTCGCTTCATCATCAAACTGCCAAACTCACAAGCTCTTTTCTCTCTTCTTCACTTATTCTCTGCAATCTGGCCTTTGCCCCGCTCCCTCTGGGAACTGCCCCACGCTGCCCAGTGCACCTGCCCTGAGCTCCCCTCTTCTCTGACGGTGCCCTCTATGCCCATGAAGTATGCTGCTTCCTGGACATCCAACAAGCTCATGCCCTTCTGGATCTCCTTCTGCCTCTACCGTGCAAAACTTTTGCCTGGGGCCAAAAGGTGGGATGCAAAACAAATATTAAAGTAATTCCTAATGATACAAACTGTAACTTCATCCACACATGTTGGAGGAGAGCAGGTATCATTATCCAGGCTGTGTCTCTACTTCCTGAGGAGGTGGTGGAGGTGATAAGGATGTCTCCCAAGGCCAGAGTTCCTGTTCTTTAAAACCTGATACTCGAGGCAGTCTGCCTGTAGGGGCCCTTTCTAGTTTTAGGAATAATTCTAAAGCTGAACTAGGCTCAGCAAGAAGAGTGAAGAGCAATGGCTCAAAGCTGCGGTCAGGGCAGAGGCACCACCTCCACTCTACCCCAGGGCTCCTGGAAAGGCACGTGCAGCATATGTAGACCAAGAAGCTCCTCTGGACTCTGCCTCCCAACCTGCCTTTCACCCCCAGCACCTCTGGTGCATCTGGCCATTGGCCTCAGATTGATTTCTTAGTAATGGCGCATGCCTCCCCTCTCCTGCAAGGCAGGTGTGTGCTCAGCTCCCGTGTACATGCCGAATCTGGACGTTGGGACACATGTCCCTGTCCTGTTCCAGGCTCCAGGATGTCTGCAGGTAAGGAGGCACTGAAATAAGAGTAAGAGTCGTGAGTCTTACTGCTGTCCACAACAGCTTCGCACATTAACTGCATGAGCTTGCCACCTGAGTGGCGATGACAGAACATTTCAAAGTCAGACTTCTCTTCCTCCAAAAGGAGATCAATAAGGCAGCACCAAGGAGCTTCATTTGTCCTCAGAAAGCCTGTCACCCGCCGCCCCTTCCTCACCTCATATATTGTCTCTTCCAGCTCCCCATGGGAGCTCAGCTAAACCTGTGTGGGTCAGGGTTCCAGGCACACAGCTTCGCCCCCTGGGAGCTGGGGCCCAGCATGCCAGGGGAGAAAAGGGGAGGTGCCTGAGACATGTGGCATCTGGATCAGGGCTTCTCACGGAGCAGCGACTAAGGGTCTGTGCTCTACTGAAAGCTGGCGCTGGCAAGAAAGCTTAGGGGGAAATAGTGAGAATTATTTCAATGTAAAAATAAAGTATGGCACAGTAATACCTACAAAAGCCAAGCAAGGTAGGGTAGAGTTTTAAAAATCAGTTATGCTCAGGACCTACCAATGTGAGACAATGGTTTGTTTGGTGGACTTCAGATATAGGTCCCCAGTTTGTTTGAACACATATTTAAACGTCCTAAGAAAACTGTATTTCTGTCCTGTTTTTCCTCCAGCTGATTTTACTGCCTGACTTTTCTTTAGTGACACCTACAACCGGTTCTCTGTTTTTTTCTTTCTTCCTTTCTTTTTTGTTGCCCCAAACAGTGACCACGAGAGCTATTCCTTGCACCTAACAGGCTCTTCTTAATACTTTGTTGCTGACTACATGAAGATCCTAGTCAGCGATTTGACTTCCGGTTTTGGATTTCAATGTTCCACAGAATTACACTTCTCCTGGGGGAAAGCCAGCACGTATGTATTTGTGTGGATTCAGAATTTTGGTAGCATGGATTTTTTTCCCCTTAAAAAGGAAAGTGACTTAGCTACACCTACAAAGAAAATAAAATTATAGAGCCTTTTTAATAGTATCCCCATCCCACCTCCCACTTGGAATTCAGCCATCTAGCAAAATTACCACCTGGAAACCACAAATACAAAAATAACACATTTGTTTAATACTTTTCTAATGAAATTTCTCTATAAATTTGATAAAAGTCAAAAGCCTACCTTATTATTTACATTCACCCATCCATGAACCCCCCCAGTATATATTTCTCACTAGATGCCAAGTACTATCTATGATTAGAGCTGACGATATAGCTACATCAATAAAATATGTTCTGTACCCTAACAAGGTTGGAAAACACCTGAAAATAAATACAGAATATAGGATGCTCTATAAGAGATGCACATTAAGTGCTAAGTGAGCATTTAAGCCAGACTGTGGATGCCAGGGGAAAAGAGGTGGCAACTTGAGGGCAGGATTCATAGGAGGTGACACGCCACAACGCTGTGACATCTCACCTCAGAGGCCCACCTACCAACCCCAAAACCCAATTACACCATGACCCCATAACAGTCTTCCCGGTGGCCACAGTCAGCCAACCAGCAACGATGCAACTAACATACCGTGGTAGGTGACAGACCAGACATTCTTCATATGCGCTTCTCATTTCATCATGCATAACAAAAAGATGCGTGTTCTCAAGGGTTGAGATTTAATAAAAAATGTTACTGCTTCAACAAGTGAAACTGCATTTTTTTTTTAAAAAACCGCAGCTGCTCTGCTCTGTGGCAATGGAGAATGAAATGACTACCGTTTGGAGCCGCTGCCTCGATTCATACACTAAGGTGGCACAGTTTCACCACCACTGCTTTTGCACCATGAGTGCAAATGTCAACATGGAGGAAAAAGGCAAATGCAACACTTTCCTAACAGCCTCTCTTTCTCTTCTACACCTTCCAGTCAAATGGAACTACTTGTAATTCTTGGGAATTTTGCTGTGCCGGTCTCAACACTCATTCTCCTGTCTCCTCCCTGCCTTGCCCCCTCTCGTCACCCTGCAATTTACTGGTCATGTCTCAGATGTCATCTCTTCTGGAAAGCCCTCTCTCACTCCCTCAAATCCGGCCAGGGTGCCCAGCTGGCACCTCCACAGCACCTGTACGCTGTGGAAAAAAGTAAGGAACCCCTAAGAATCCCTTCCCCACTGGCGCCTCCCCCCGTCCTTCCAGGCACTCAGGAATGATTCTTTCTTTTCTCACCAGGCTGACTCCTAACCTGCTCACACTCTCTCTATAAAGCTGGTTGATACAACTTGACAACATTGCACTTTGAATGTAGGCACCAGTACCATGCCTGCCATGCAAGAGGCGTCTGGCTTTTATTGCCTCTATGTCTAAAAAAAGATGAAGAGTTTCATGTTTGTCTTGTGAGTCCTAGGCCTGAGTTTCTGACAGTCCCCAATGTGCCTGCCATCTGGACAAGGATCCAGACTCCATCCAGAGAAAGGCATGATGGCCATCTCCCCAAGACAGCCGAGGGCAGCAGGGTCCACTCCTGGTCGGGGCCACTGCTCTGTACGAGTGGACCCTCTGTCCTCTGGCCAGACAAGAAAGGGCTCAGCTGTCCTGACAGCTATCCCCCTTCCTTCCGTTAGCTGGTGCTGAAGCCCACTGGAGTGATGGCACCAGCTCTTCTGCTAGCTGTCACACCACCCTTTTCCCCCCACTGGGTCTAGGTGACATTAAAGCTTAACTGTGTTTTATCCACACTGTGATACTATGTTTCCATGGAAATATAATCTGCAGAAGGAAAATGAACCTGCTGGAAAATCAGTCCCTATTCCTAACGTGTCCAACACTATTATGTTCTACGTGGGACTTCCGACTTTGTTAGGATCTCCTACTAAACTATAAATTCCTGAACAGCAGGGAGCATAGCATCCCCTAGGTACCATAGTACCTGAACACAGTAGGTGCTCAAAACCTATCTGCTGAGGCAATTAAATGAGCTCATGTAGTATATCAAGTTTCTAGCACAGTGACTGAGACAGTCAGGAGCCAACAGTGGAAGCTGTTCTGATTTTGATATGACAATGACAGCAATATAGGGTTTACACAGAGATTATTCGGTCATTTTTTTTTGCTCTACTGGCTTCGTTGGCAATATGTAAGGAATATTTATTAGGATCTAATAATTTTAGCATGTGTCTAAGGGCCTTAAGAAATGATGTAGTTCATGAATCTTAAAGCCCAATGTTTGCTCTGTTCTTGAATGGTAAATTTTTTGTTGTTGTTGTTATTAACTTCTACGTCTTCCCAGGATTTCACTGCAGGCTCACAATTCAATCGCTATGTAATCACTAAAAACTATGGGCCCTTATTTGCTAACTTGTTGAGCAGATTTTCATTAGGCACAGCCAACGAGCTTCCAGGCACTGCCAGTCATGCTCAGGTAACATGCAGCAAATCCCTCTGAGGACAGCACCGACAAGTTTAATAAAAGGAATGGCAGTGATCTCGGAATTCCAGAAAACACTTGACAAAGTTCCATATCAAAGGTTAACAGCATAGGTATGAGAGCCATAAACTGAGAGGGAAATTGGTATTAGACTGATAAAACACTGAACAGCAGGAAACAAAGAAAACGTTCAAGGGGGAAAGGGAAAGTCATAGAATACTACATGGGCTCTGATAAATTCCAGGATTTTCATGTTATTTTAAAACATCTAAAGGGAAACCACTTTGTGTATTCTAGAAATGTAGAGCCACTAGAAAAACAAAGTGGTCTGTAATGGAATATTGGAAACAGAAATCTTACATCCAGCCTAGCATATGAAAAGAGTCATTTATTGAACGCTGCAATGACAACACACTGGAGCATTCGGTATGGCCAGAACAGCGATGTTAAACTAGAAGGAAGGTCTTCAAGGGTTTACAAATCTCATCTACTTGGTGAAGGAGGGCGTTGTAAGATGAGGACAAGCAGAAGGGATTTTTAAAAAGACTAACATAAAAACATTTCCTTGAAACAGAATTGGAAGGGAGATATGCACACCCACATTCTAATATAACTTTTGCTTTTCTCTGATTAACTCTGGTAACAAGTCATAACCAATCGGTTTCAATCAAGTAAGTAAAAGTAATTGGAGGCACTGACCCTGTAATCAGAAGAGTAGGACGTTCCTGTAGTTACCATGCATTCTAATTAGGTCACTTCCTACAGCAACTGCCCTAATAAATGAGGTGTGTCACTTCAGTACTCAACCTTTGCAAAAGAGAGTAAACCGAAGAGCTGCCATGCTTCCTGCTGGGAAACATTTGGTCACAAGCTAACTACTATGGGTAGGCTATCTGTGGTCTTTTCATGCATCAAAATAATGGTTACTGATTAGTCCACAGGAAAAATAATCCAATTCTCTAATTACCCCTTTAAACACCCATGATACTTAGAACAGCCTTTTATTTCTATTGCATTTAATGAGCCACTCCCCTCTCTCCCCCAACTATTTCCTAAAAACAACATCCAGCACCCTGCTCTGGGGGTGTCCCTGGGCACAGGTGCCCTCCAACAGCCATCAGAAGTCCTTGCAAGCACCTCCTTGGGGTGGTGCCGTGCTCCCTGGGAGCACCTGCCATGTCTTCAGCTTCACATGAATGCTATTCAAAGCACAAAATTGCATTTACTTTTGAAACCACTGAATGGTTTTTTGCTTTTTAAGTATTCACTTTAATTTTCCATTGAGTTTATTTACCTTCATCTATGATTCTAAACGTTCCTCCTTCCTCCTGTTACAATGAAGAGGATTTTGTGCTTGTTCAGGCCACTCTTCCTGCCTTCTTCTCTAGGATCTTGCACAATTTATCCCCCAGCCCTGTATTTTCAATTTACCCCTTCCCTGTAGGCTCATGACTCAGCATTTAAGCACATTCAAGGATTCCATATTAAAAATAGCACTTGAATAAACCCTTCCTTGACTCTATTCCCCCACTAATATCACACTCTCGTCTCTTGTTCCATCAAATTACGTGAGTTTCCTACGCTTGCTCTATGTCGTCACTTCCCCATAGTCCATTTGATGTCTGTCCCACCACCATCCCCAGCTCTCCATGTTCTAGCGCAGAACATTAAGATCCCCCATGACCCTCACACAGGGAAATCTCATGGGGCTTTTTCAGTCCTCTCTTTGCCTGACTCTTCACAGCCTGCAGCCCATTCCCCTGGTCTTGAAGCACCCCCAAACTCTCTTCCACCCTCTGGGCCCTTCCTTATAGACCCCTCCCTCTCTACCAAGCCCTCCAAATACACCCAGTCTTCTTATCAGTCTAAAAGTTCTCTGCAGGGCTGAGCTGTATTCTCACTTTCTCTAAATACCATTTTTATGCCAATAACTCCCTAATATTGCCAAACCTCACTTCTGAACTCCAAACCCATACATCTCACAGACTTCTGAACATCTGCACTGGTAGGTTTCACAAATGCCTCCAATTCAGCATATCCCAAAACTGAAGTCATCTTCTCCTACCCTTCTCCACTCCCCAAAATAAAAAGACCCTGGTCTTCCTGCAGGATCGTGTCTTCCATCCGTGTCCTCAAGTCAGAAGCTCAGGAGTAATCCTAGTCTCATTCTCTCTTGCTCACCACACTGATCCAAGCTTCTGATTAACCTACTGCGTGTATCACTCTAATTTGTCCACTTCTGTTTCCATTGCCACAACTCAGTCTAAACATAGCATCCTCTTGCCTAGATTGCTGCAACAGCTTCTAACTGACCTCCAGGTATTCAACAACCTTTGAAATTTTTTATCACTTCTACAAAGCCAAAGTGATTGCCAATGTGACTGTTCTAAATGGCAATTTGATCCCATCAGTCCCCTGCTGAAGGAGACCTAACGCCAGTCTAATATTCAGGGCTGACAAGTCCTTTTGGGGGCTCAGCTCTGCTTATGACTCAGGTCTCTAAAGCTAACCCCTCGGGTGGCAGGAATCACCATCACCCTCTCTTGCCACAAGACTTTGCACTGGCTCTTTCTTCATTCTCCACATTCTCCACCTTCCTTCTATCCAGCTCCCCACTTATCAGAGTTAACTCCTTATATCTTTATTCAGAAGGCTCAGCTAAAAAGTTACTTTCTATAGAAGCTGATTTTCTCTACTCCGCAGAGTAGGGTGGGAGCACCTGTCATACACAGTCATAATCCCTCTCAGAAACAACACCCATAATGACTCGTATGATCTTACACCAGGCTTCAAGGTCGACTAGCATGAAGACTGGATCTATCAAAAACAGCTGGCACAGTACGGGTTCCCTTAGCAGGTGCCCAATGAATCTTGGTTAAATAAATTATAAAGTCAGTAAGTGGCCTCATGTTTTCACTGTTTCACAGCATTTTGAATCATTGCTTTGTCCTTCACTGTCTAACTCTGAGAAATAAGCATTAATGTTTTTATAATAAATAATTCCCAGAAAAAAATGTTTACAGATATAGAGGACATCTATATACATATACACACAATACATCATATATGTGTGTGTGTGTGTGTGTATATATATACACACAATGTATGTCATATAAACATATATAATACATACACACACCAAAACATTAAAGATCAGAGATCTGAAACGCACCCAGCATCCTCCCTGTTTTCTCTCAATTAGAAAAAAGTGCTCTTATTCTTTGGCTCTCAGCCTGATGCTAGGGCCCACTTTAGCCCCCACCTCATTATACAGAAAACCAGATTATTTATTCATAGATTATTTATGTGCTTAAGTTACAAAGTTACTATTCTTAGGAGAGTGGCCATATTGTTAAATTATGAGGCTTTATAGAGCAGAGAGAGATCCTAAAACTTAAATTGATCCATGTTGCTTTTGCAGTCCTTTTAAAATGTTCTATTTTTTAGTTACCTCCCTACTTGCATTGATGAATTATTCTAAATAACTTAAACGGTCAAAAGTATGCCCATTTTACACATTTAATTTCTTCATATATTGCTTTGAAATTAATAATACTGAGAGTCACTGTCAATGGCAGTATTAAATAATTCAAATCTTCTTGTAATGTTTTTTTTAGGAAGAAAAAAGAATGTAGAATGACCCATAATTCCAGAAAGTCAAAACAGAACGACTGAAATATACATAAAACATTGTTATCAAAGGTTTCAATTTAACAACAGGACCCTCTCAATTACAAGTGGACATTAAGAAATCAAATTTAACCAACAATTTTAGCTTAGTGATAATTCTCACAACAAAAATTGGACTAAGTCTGATTTAGTATAATCATCAAATCACCATTAATAAACAAATGTCACTCATTATTTTATAGTAAAAAGTTACAAAACTTAAATAGCACGTTTAAAGTCAACATACACCATTCACTTATTTATTCATTCAACATTTGGCTGAGCATCTTTTGTGCACCAGGTACTGCCATCAGGATTCAGCATTAAAAGATGAGCAAAACATACAGGTTCTCATCCTCAAGTTCTGTCATGCACAGAAATCAGATCTTCCAATACTATATTCCAAATCTATGAACACTATCTACTTGTAAGACACATCACAATTCAATGTACCACTAAATATAAACAAAAAGAAATGCTGTAATTAAACTACAACACCATGTAAAATGCCAAATATTGTAAAATCATACTCCAATTTCAGAGACAATAAAATGCAAAAAAATGTTTCTTAGAATCAATGAAGTCTGGTCTTCTAAACTCAAACTCTAACTCATCTACACTTTTAACAGCAAGTTGTGTTTTGATTTCCTTTAGAAATGTGCTTTACCACAAGTAAGAGAAAGTTTTAATCTCAGAATTGAACTTGATGGAGAAAACCAAATGACTCAACCTAACAAAAAGCTAGGCCAATTCTACATAGACCCCAACTGCTTATTCTAAACTATTTCTAATCTACAGAAAAGTTTAATGATTGTATTGGGTTGTCGGAAAAGTCATGACATACTATTTCTGTTTTTTGTTGCAAAAATGTGTCCTGACTTTTCCAACAACCCAATATAATGAACACACTTCTATTTTTCACTTGGGTTCCTAACTGTTAACTTTTTGACACATTTGCTTTTTTTCTCTCTCCCCCTTTCCTTCCCTCCCTCCCTCTATCCTGCCATATATATAGTGTGTGTATGTGTAAATAGAGAGAAAAGAGAAACATGTGCATAAACATACGTTTTTTGGCTCAACTATTTCAGATTAAGTCACAGACACTGTGACACCGCTCCTAGATATTTCAACATTTTCTTATATGTTCATATTACCATTACCACAAGAAATTAACCTTCATATAATGATTATCTTCTTTCTTCCATACTCAAAACTTCCCCGTGTTTAAAATTTTCACTTTAATTGCATTTTTAAAAAATCCATGATGCAAGGAATGATCGATCACACCCTGCACTTGGCCATTTCACATCTTTAAATTTCTGTTAACACAGAACAGCTCCCCCGCCCTTTTTCTTTTAAGATTTTTTGGTCCGGGCCAGGTGTCTTATAAAATGCCCATGATCTATACTTGGTTGGCCATTTCTTAATGCCAGGTTCGGGTTAAAGCTGTGTCAAGTACATACCTCAGATGGTATGTTGTGTACTTCTCTCATTGTATCACGTCAGGAGACAAATCCCCCCAAAGACGCAGCCATGTCCTTACTCAATCATACTGTAGGTAAGCCCATAGGACAGGGGCCCCCACCCCTTCCCATGCCAGATTCCAACAAGCCTTCCATGGGCAAAGACATCCAAGTAGTGCCAGACATTTAGGAAAGCCTCTGATGAGAGATAGATGATTGACAGATAGATAGATAGATAGATAGATAGATAGATAGATAGATAGAAAGGAAGGAAGGAAGGAAGGAAGGAAGGAAGGAAGGAAGGAAGGAAGGAAGGAAGGAAGAAATGCCTGAAGAGCAACAAGTTCTAAGGGAAGAGAAACAAGGGGAGGTTTCAGGAGGGCTGTCTCTATTCAGAAAAACAGAAGTGACAGGTAACTAACGAGTCAGATGATGCCAAGGAGGGATTTGGAGAGACAGACAGAGGAGGTTTGAAGCCATTAGAGAAAAACTGAAAACTAAGCAAAAAAGGGAAAAGACAGCATTCATTAACTGCAGGATTATTTTTATATTTCAGGTAAAATTTCCTAAGATAACTTTTGTTTTGCTAAAGGGATGATGTTCTATTTACTTTTCCCTTCCATTTTTTACAATCATCCCCAGTGTTACTGAGTAACAATGAGAGAGGATTTCTTCACAAAAATAACGTATGTGGCCCCAGTTGGCTAATTTTAAGTTGGCTGAGTGTGGACTTTGGTGATCTGGCACTGTCACCTACTAGCTGTGTGACATTGGCAGGTTACCTCATGCATCTCTGTGCCTCAGTTTTTTCATCTATAAAATAGGGGTAATAGAACTTATATCATTGGGTTGTGAGAATAAGATAGCACATGTCAAGTGCTTAGGACAATACCTAGCACAGAGTAAACGTTCAATACAGTTTGGCAATCACAGTGAATATCATTAGTATTGGTGTAAGCCTGTGATTAAGAAGCCTGATGTAACTTTAAAATGACTCAGCAATAAGAATTCAGCCTTTGTAGAAAAAGAACATGTACTGATTGACCATAGATTCATGGACTATTGCAAATAATTAGCTAGTGGAATTCTTAAACATTCCTCACTGCGTGTCCATAAACCACAGAGCAAATGAGCCACCTACTAAAATAGTAAAGAGAAGTTTAGTAGCTCAAAAGCATCACTTCACTTCATGGCAGGGTTTCCAATGGAGTCTGACAATGCAATTCAACCAAATTACACAGAAAGAAGTTTTTGGGTTTTTTTTTCCTTCTTAAAAACTAACATCTATATGGTAGGCTCTTAATAAACGTTGGTTGAATGCATGCAAAATTTGCTGTATACAGGAACACGAAATTAAAAGGAGAGTGCCACTGCTATACTTTTTAAATCTCTAGACCTTTCCTGGATAAATGTCACCGCTGCATGCATTATGGTGCAAGATTCCAGGATGACAGACTATCTTCCATTAAGTAGAAGGCGCCTTGCCAGGCTACTTAAAGAAAAATGAAAAAGTCTGTCACAGGTTCCAGCTTATCTTTCTATCTCCTACATTTCTCCTCTAAGTAACAATGTCATGGAAAAACGACCTGCAAATCCAGAATCATCCTTTGATGGGATAATGACATGTGAAGAACTGCATGGAAACAAGACTTATTTACAGTTTGATTCTACAGCTTCCTCCCTGAGGCTCAGAGAGTCAATCATTTATGTGGAGTCCCAAGTAGGGAGCAAGTTTCAGACCCCCAAATTCATAGGCCAGCACTCTGCCTTGGGTTTATACTTAAAGACCAAAGCTTAATATTATTTTATGTGGGGTTTTATGCCTAGGTCAGGCGTATTTTAATATTAAAGATGATTGTATGCCTTTTTGACATAAAAAAGAAGGCCTGTGAAATCCAAACATACTTGTGAAATCCTAAGAGTTTCATTTAATAGCAATTACTAATGGCCTCTAGCTGGCAAAATCAGTGAGCCAAACATTCGAGTGTTTGAAATGCAAATATAAGATAATTAATGAAAATGCCAACAGTTCTTCTGCTAAAGCCTGCTAAGATAGTAAAAAATAGTCTAACAGGAACTTTCATAAGGAGAGACCTGAGTCAGAAACTCAGTTCCTCTTTTTCTTTTTAAGAATCATCTTTGCCTGGACTGTAGGCTGTTCACTTATAGTCAGCAACAATCCAAAAATCTAAAATGCAATATTTCAGCACATAGGAATATATTTTTGGTTGAGCGGTGGTTTTATTGATCATTTCACCATCTTTTAATAAGATTTCTTAGTCATCGCTTCTCGTTCCAGATTGTACCCTCCAGGGTAAGCATACAGAGTACAGTCGTTATGAAAACAGGCTCAGGCGTCAGGCAGATCAGGTCCGAGTCTCCACGCCACTTCTTACCGGCGGTGTGACCTTGAGAAGATTACCTACCTAATCACTGTGCACTTCAGATCCCTTATCTGAAAAATGGA
The DNA here is from genome assembly GCF_001890085.2 of Hipposideros armiger. NCBI lineage: Eukaryota > Metazoa > Chordata > Mammalia > Chiroptera > Hipposideridae > Hipposideros > Hipposideros armiger. The sequence goes on from NW_017731355.1 coordinate 5,346,277, forward strand.
AATGATAAAATACTACCTCAAAGACTGCTGGGAGGAAAAATAAGGGAATACATATGAAAAAGTCTTAGCACAGTGTCTGGCAGCCAGTAACCGCTTTATATTTGAGTTCCTGTTATTATTACTGTGGCAGGGTGGGGTGGTAGTAGCAAAAAACGTAGTTAGAAGTCCATCATGTTTTCCTCAAGTAACAACAACAAATATTTATAAAATGAACTGTGAACTAGATTACAAAGAATATAATCATTTTTACTGAGGCTTCAATTCTGGCTTTAAATCATTGCTCCCTGTTTTATATGAACTCTTCGTTAATCACTTAAACTGCTGACTGCCAGAAAACCTAAGCTTGATACAGGCCTGTCTGTTGTCTACCAAGTGAATATACCAAGTGAAGCCACACACACAAGGTAGATTTCTACAATGAAGGTAAACTGCAGGTACCCTCGCAGCAGAATTAAATCCCTAGGTCCCAGCAAGCTGAGTGCAAGGTATACGCAAATACTGGAGAAATAGATGTGGGTTTGGTTTATCATGTATGTACAAATATTTTAATTTACCAAAACAACTTTTATCTGTTCATGTAACCAGCAGGCTTCGGGTGTAATCAGAATAAATGTGTCAAACTGGCCATTAAGCTTACTTGTTTATAATGGGATTTTCACTCAGACTTGTCATTTATAAACCTTGGTCCTTTGCTAACCACACCCTGAGACGTCACTAGGAAGAACCATAAAGCATTGGGTGAATTTAATTAGTTAATTTAAATATAATCTTCCCTTTTGATATTCCTGCTAATAAAAAATGGTTTTTAATTAAGTTTGGGAACCTTCCATCCGTGATTGGTTGGACCCTTTCATTCTCATAGTCTTAGTTCTTTCACCGGATTCCGCCTCAGCAGAAACATATGAAGATGAGAAATGCCCCAGACTAAACTATCTCTTGTATAAACACAAAAATGGAATAGAAGTAAATGGCTTCTATTAGAGCCCAAGCAGAACCGAGACATTCAATGTCCAAATATGGACATGTGGACACATTCAGGACAGTCTCTAAAGATAATTCGGAACATCATGTGGTGCCTCTCACCATGTGGAGCTGCAAGATAGAAACTTTTGGCTCACGCATGACAGTATTAAAATTGTTTTTGTTTATAGAATCACTGTAAAAAGAGAAGAGAAAGATATGAGCTAAAGTTAATGAAATTACGAAAATAAGTAACAGTAGAAAAATCAAGTGAAGTCAAAATCGGGCTCTTTGAAATGTGAGTAAAATAAAAGATTATATCTAAGCAGAAAAAAATATCAGGAATAGAAAAGGGGACATAATTATAGATATGAATGATTAAAAGAAATATGTGTATATTATGTATAAGTTAGTAAATCCAGAGCCAAGGGAAGACATTAAAACAAAATATTAAATTACTAAACTTGGGGCCGGCCAAGTGGCTCAGTTGGTTAAGAGCTCACTCAAGAGTTTGAGCTCTGAGCAATAGTGGTTCGATTCCCGGCCCGAGCTGAGCAGCCACTGAGCTGCCAACAGGTGGCAGGATGGCTCAGCTTAAAAACAAACAAACAAACAAAAAATTACTAAACTTGATCAAAGACTATGTAGAAAACTAGAACCAATAACGATATGCATAGCACTCCACTTTATGAACAATGAAAAACTGTAAAACATAACTTTAAAAATAGATATATTTTATGATAGCAGTGATAAGCATAAGTTACCTGGTACTAAACTTTTTAAAGAGATAGAAGATCTCTACGGAGATAAGCTTTATGAAAAATCATAAAAAGTGATCTAAATAAACAGTAATCATATTAACAGATAGGAAGACTCAGTAATGTACAATTTTTACCACAAATTAATCTGTAAATTACATGCAATTTCCAAAACTCTAACATGTATTTTGATGGGACCTGGCACTTTGGGACCCTGGCATTCATATGGAAGAGAAAAAAAACCAAGAATAGTCAAAACACACATGAAGAACAAGGTGGGTGGGACTTATCTTACCAAACATTAGGATTTACCATAAAGTTGTAGTAATTAAAATAGTGTAGTGTTGGTACAGTGATAAACAGACCACTGAGTGGAGAATAGAGACCTCTATATGTGGGTCCACATGTTTAAGTAGAAATTTCGTATGTGACTGAGAAAGCCAATGAGGGAAAGTGCAGAGAAAACTGTTATAGACATGGAAAATCAAAATTGGATCTTTACTTAGCTTACAACCTACACAAAATAAATTCCACGTGGCTTAAAGTCCTAACAAGGAAAGGCAAAACTTTACATCATATTAAAAGACAGTATCAGAACCAATGTCTATGACATTAGGGTAGAGAAAGATTATTTAAATAAGAGACATAATAGAAAAAGCCACAAAAAGTGGGGAGGGGGAGCAAGGAGATGAGATTTATCTGATCACATAAAAATTTAAAACCTTGAGACTTCTGAATTCCAGTATGATGGAGTAAGGTCAACAAAATCCTCTCCCAAAATTCAAGTATCAAGTCTGTAAGAATGTGGAGAAATAGAAACGCATATACTGCTGGTAGGAAAGTAAAATGATGCATGTACCTTGGAGAACAGTTTGGCAGTAGTCAATGACATCGAGGACGAACACATATCTTAGCAAACAACTCCACTCTAGGTGGTCGGTCTGGAGTAACTACAGCATATGTGCCTGAAGGACGCTTACTCTGCCCCATAATAAAACAGTGTGTGCCCATAAAGCAAGAGGCAGAGACCTAGGGAACAGAGCAGAGAGCCACAGAGAACTCCAAGGGTGTACGATAATTTAATACATGGGAACAATGGCAAGTAAAGGCAGTGAACAAAGGATGGACTGGTCAGTAATGGGTTGGGGCACAATTGCTTCTCCTGAAAATAATACAGCTGGACCTCTTACTTCACGCCACATACATAACCTCTTATCCCTATAGCGACTTGCTCAAGTCCCTTCACCACAGTTCTTGGATGTCTCTAATTATCCATCAGCACCCTTTTCATCAAACAGAAATTCTATCTACCACTTTAACCACTCCTGTAAAAACCCTTCCCTCCCTGTCCTGCTTGTCAGACTCTAACTCCATGTTCTCCTTTCTCTACAGCTGTAGCCAAGCAGCAAGTGTTTACACTGGGAAAACACAGACTAGTGTCACTTTAGATCAGTCTCAACCCTCAGGAGGGCTCTCGACACTATCCTAGCAATTCTGTTTCTCGAGACAACGTTCTTTCCCACTCTACTTCCTACCTCTTTCTTCACACTCCCTCCCTAGTGCTCACTCCCTTTCACAGCAGCAAGAACAAAACCCAGCAGGCGGGGCTCCTTCATCCTCAGCAGCAGATCGCACACCTGACTGCGGCTGTGCCATTTTCCTTCCCTCCCTCCTCTCTGTGACGCCCATCAACACAGTTACGTGTTTTCTGGGACACATCTCTCCCTCGTTTTCCCAAGGACCTGTTCCTCCAGTTACCTCCTCTCTCCTCATCAATCTTCCACTTGACTGGATCATCTCTGCCAGCATATGAACATGCGCTCCTCTCATTCAAATAAAAAAGAAGTACCTCTCTTGACCCCTAAACCCTTGAGTACCCCTCTCTTGGTTTTGCTATTTCCGGTCACTGCACATCTTTGCCAGTGTTGCCACAGGTGAGCTCTTCACTTCCTCATCTCCCATTCATTCCTTAGCCTACTCTATTCTTGACTGTGTTCCCATTACTCTATCAGCTGTGCTTTAGCAAATGTAACTGCCAATCAGCAAGCTGTCGAATCTAGCAGTCGCTTCTTTTTTACCTTCATCTTGTTGGACCGCTCAGCAGCACCTGATGTTGTCAGCTACCCTCTTCTGCTCTAGAGATGCGCCTCTCTCATCTCCCAGGACGCCACACTCGCTTGGTTCCCTTCCTAATTTTCTGGTCACTCCCTGCCGGTCTTTTTCTAAAGGTTGCATTCTCCATGGCTCAGCCTTAAATCTCGGTCCCTTTCTGCACTGCCAAGTTCCATATTATGATCGCCAATGTCTATCCTCAACCCTTCCACTCATGTCTCACTGGCACCTCAAACTAAACAGTTCACAAACAAAACTCTTGAATGTCTCCTTAATTTGGCTCTTCTCTGTTGACCTCCCTCCAGTAAATGTATCATCATCCATCCAATTACAATTTATTCCTCTTAAGAGTCCTATTGTTTCTTCCTCAAAAATATCTTCACTTTTCTGTATTTCCATTGCCACCATCTCTGTTGTATTAGTTACAGTTCTTCACAGAAAGAGAACCAATATATGTGTATATACACTGAGTTTTTTTTTTCCTTTGTTTTAGTAATTAGCTCTTGTGATTATGGTGGCTGGCAAGTCCAGAATCTGCAGGGTTGGCCAGCAGGCTAGAGACAGGGAAGAGCTGAAGCTGCAATTCAGGTCTGCAGGCCATCTGCTGAATTCCCTGTTTCTCAGGGGAGGTTAGTCTTTTGTTCTATGCAAGCCTTCAACTGATTGGATGGGGTCCACCAGCACTAAGAAGGGCAATCTGCTTTACTCAGGTCCACTGATTAAAATGTTAATCTCATTTAAAAACACCCTCGAAGAAACATACTGAATAATGTCTGACCACATAGCTGGGTCCCATAGCCCAGCCAAACTGACACGTAAAATTAACCAAACACTCATCTAAGCCACCTCATCTCTGGTCAAAAATCTCTTGCAGTAGCCTCCAAACTGGTCTTTGCTCCCATCCGTACCCTCTATATCAAAGCCAGAAAACTCTCTTCAGTCACAAATCTCTTCCTAAACCCAATAGTGTCCTACTGCACCTAGATTAAAACCAAGCCCTTACCAAGGCTTGAAGGGTCTATTACATCCAGACCCTCCTCTCATCCCAGCTCCAACCCTCTGCTAACCAACCCTGAAGTCTGCCTCAGGGTTTTGGGATATGCTGCTGGCTCCACACGTCCCTCTCTTTGCAAGGCTGAATCTATATATCCCTTTATAACTCAGCATAACTTAAGCTGTGTCCCTGGCCAGCACAGTATTTTCCATCACTGTTTGTTTCCTTGATGGCACTGAGCACATATGCAATTTGTGCCAAAAAAATGTATACAAGTGGACATTTCAATCAACATTGCTCAAGCAGTAGTTCGCCATAATCAGAAGTGTCTGGACGCTGATGGTAACCACTTTGAGCACCTCTTGTAATTGCAGAAGTCAAACGTGACTTGTATTCATCTTTTGTTATCGGTATATATTGAGTATTACCATTTTAATACAGTTTTCCTTTCTTAAAATGTGTATACATTTTTTTGGCACCCTCTGTATTTATTTGTTTGGTTACCTACTTATTTTTGCCTGACTCTGCCACGATAATCTCCATTAGTGCATGGACCAGGTCTGTTTTATTCATCCCAGTGCAGAGCCCAGGGCCTGGCAAATAGGAGATGCTTGGTCGATATTAATTTAAAAATAACAAAAAAAATTCAAGTGAAAAAAATATCTAAATATAAAAAAAATCATAAAAGTATTTAAAAAGCAGGATACGATATGAATTTTGGGAACTTACAATTCATAAGTGAAAATAAATTCCAGGTATAATTACATCAATGTTAAAAAACTTCAATCACGGAATGACACCATGAACAAAGTTAAAACACAAGGGGAGAATATATGCAGTAATGTATAACAAAGAGGTCTTACAAATTAAAAAAGAAGAAATTAATCCAACTCAAAAACAGTCAAGGAGTTTTAAACATTAGATATTTAATAAATGCCAGGAAATTAACAGAAATTCCAATCTTAACCCATCACATTGGCAAAAATTAACAAACACTTTTAAAAATACAAATAGAAAAAAAATTTTTTTTTGGAAACATATGTTTTAAAGATTGGAAACAATGATCTAAAAATGGTTCGGTTAGTCACTTTTAAATGGACAGTAGTGTACAATCACAGTGCAGTGGGCTAGACAGCTTCATCGAGAGAAAGGAATGCAGGAAAGCAAAGAGTTGAAGATTTTTTTCCTCACAGCCACATCTGCAATGAATCTAGTTTGTTTGAAGTGCAGCATTACACATTTTCCAAAGCAAGGATTACCAACCCAGAGACAGTGACATAATTACAGTCGCTTCACCAGATAGCAAGTTATCAAGGACTATAGTTTTTCTGTGGCTCAAATTTCTCAGTAAATAGACTCAGAAGACTGTCTTCAGAAATGAATGCCACACACATTAGCTTCAGGATTCAGAGTTTGCATCAAAAAAAAAAAAGGTGCTTTGGAAGGAAACAGATATAGTTACTTTACAGAAATGACTCCTAAGGAAGCTCTTGCTTCTCCCTAGCTTTTAAATTCACTTGACATTAATTCTATTTATAGACTATAACCTCGAAAATCCTGGAAACTGTACTTAAAAATCACAGTTAAGCATTTCTGCATTCTATTTTACTCATCTATTAAGATGAGTCAATGCCTAATTCTAACAGAGTCCATCCCCTCTTCCACCCACCCAGTAATCATAAGTTGACATTTTGGAGTTGAATAAAAGATATATTCTGCCAACTGGGAATATATTTGCGGGAATGGTGCTCTCCCGTCAGGAGCACCATTCATCTTCTGCCTTACAACTCTACATGCAAAGCAGAGCTCGTGTTGGTCCTCGGCCTCTAATAATGGTGTCCAAAACTGCCAGCTGGTCATATTAGGCTATTTGACATGCGAGTCCCATTCCCTCCCCCCAACCCCCAGCTTTTTTGAGATATTATTGACATATAAATGGTGTAAGTTTAAGGTGTACATGTTAGTTTGATACACTTGTATATTGCAAAATGATTACCACCATATCATTAGCTAACACCTCCATCATGTCATATAATTGCCATTTCTTTTTTGTACTGAGAATGTTTGAGGTCTACTCTCTTAGCAGTTTTCTATAATCACCATGCTGTACACTAGATCCCTAGAACAGATCTTATAACTGAAAGTTTGTATGCTTTGAGCATCTCCCCATTTCCCCTACCCTCCATTCCCTGGTAACCACCATTCTAGCCTGTTTCTATGAGCTTGGCTTTTTTAGATTCCACACATAAATATAATAGTATGCAATATTTGTATTTCTCTGTCTGACTTATTTCACTTAGCATAATACCCTCAAGGTCCATCTATGTTGTTGCAAATAGCAGGATGTTCTTTTTCCTCATGGCTGAATGATAAGCCATCATATACACATGTAGACATCATTTTATCCATTCATCTGTTGATGGACACTTAGGTTGTTTCCATGTCTTGGCTACTGAAAATAAGGCTGCAATGAACATGGGAGTGCAGACATCTCTTAGAGATCCTTTAGTTATATACCCAGAAGTGGGATTGCTGGACCACATGATAGTTCAATTTAAAATTTTTTGAGAAAACTCCATATTGTTTTCCATAGTGGCTGCACCAATTTACAATCCCACCAACAGAGCACAAGGGTTCTGTTCTCTATATCTTTGCCAACGCTTGTTATCTTTTTGATGGTAGCCTTTCTAATGGGTGTGAGGTGATATCTCATTGTGGTTTTGATTTGTATTTCCCTCATGATTAGTGATGTTGAGCACACGCACCTTTTCATGTGTCTGTTGGCCATTTGGATGTCTTCTTTGGAAAAATGTCTATTTAGTTCCTCTGCCCATTTTTCATCAGTTAGTTTTGTTTGTTTGTTTGTTTCTGCTACATCATATGAATTTCTTATACATTTGGGTATTTAACCCCTTACCAGATATCTGATTTGCAAATATTTTCTCCCATTCCATAGGTTGCCTCTTCATATTGGTGATAGTTTCCTTTGCTGTGCAGAAGCTTTTTAATTTGATGGCGTCCCACTTGTTGTTTTTGCTTTTCTCATATTTGCTTTTGGTGTCAAATCCAAGAAATCATTGCTAAGACCCATGTCAAGGAGCTTACCCCCTATATTTTCTTCCAGGAGTTTTATGGTTTCTTTAATTCATTTTGAGTTGATTTTTGTGTATGGTGTAAAATAGGAAACTAGTTTCATTCTTTTGCATGTGGCTGTGCAGTTTTCTCATTACCATTTACTGAAGAAACTATCCTTTCCCAAGTATTCTTAGTTCCTTTGTCGTAAATTAATCGGTCACATACGCATAGGTTTATTCTTGGGCTCTCTATTCTGTTCCATTGATCTGTATGTCTGTTTTTATGCTAATACCTTACTGGTTTGATTACTGTAGCCTTGTAATATAGTTTGAAATCAGGAAATATAATGTCTCTATCTCTGTTCTTCTTTCTCGAGATTGCTTTGGTTATTTGGAGTCTTTTGTGGCTCCACATGACTTTTAGGACTGTTTTATCTATTTCTGTGAAAAATGCCATTGGAATTTCTAAAATTTTTTTTTATTAAATTTATTGGGGTGACATTGGTTAATAAGATTATGTACATTTCAAGTGTACAATATTATAATACATCATCTGTATATTGCATTGTGTGCTCATCATCCAAAGTTTAGTCTTCTTCACCATATATTTAGTTTCCATCACCATATATTTGACCCCTTTTACTCTCTCCAACCTGCCCTCATCCCACTTCCCTACTGGTAAACACGATACTGTCGTCTATGTCAATGAGTTTTGTTTTTTTTGTTGTTGTTGCTTTCTGTTTTATTTACCACAGGAGTGAAATCATATGATTCTTGTCCTTTTCCATCAGACTTATTTCACTTAGCATGACACTGCCCAAATCCTTCCATGTTGTCACAGGTGGCAGTGTTTCATCTTTTCTTATGACTAGTAGTCCATTGTGTGTGTGTGTGTGTGTGTGTATGTATATATATATATATATATATATATATATATATATATATATATATCCCACATCTTCTTAATGCCATTGGAATTTTGATAGGGATTGGTCTAAATCTATAGATTGCTTTGGGTCTGATTCACATTTGAACAACCAAACAGGTCCCTGTGGAACCACTCCAAAATCTAAGACATGGTTAAATATAAACTAAAACAGCAACGGTGGGGAAATTTCTTCTGATGAGTGGTCTAGTATTTTAATACAGAAGGTGGTGGCCTTTAGAGGAAAGATATACCCACATGTTTCATTAGTGCCCATTTTCATAAGTGGAAATATCTCCACTGCCACGAAAGCCTTTAAATTGCTAAAAGGTCTTTCACACCGTAATTCTGTTTTATGGCCATTAAAACGCCCAAGTAGCTTCATAACTGTCTTAGTGAACAGATGCTGTTGAAAACTGCTTCAGCTTCAAACCAGCTGTGAGGTGAGAATGGATGATGCCACAGGAGCGCCAAAGACAAGAAAGAGAAATGGCGCCCTCAGGAGAGCGCTACGCATGGGAAGAGGAAGCACAGCTCTCTCCTGTGTCTCCATGCTCACGTTCCGAACTAGAGACTAAGAGAATGGTGAAATGGGAAGAAATAAACATAAAGACACAGCCTTACTAATAAACAGTGTGAAGACTGAGCCCCAAGAGATTTTTTGGAAACATGCCTATTTTCTGGAGGGAGGGTGGGTCCTTTACAGGGATTGTTACACGGAATACCAAAAAGGAACTATGTTCATTTTCTACACTTAATTACCTCTGACTTGCATGCATCTTTCCACTAGCATGGATGCCTAAAAACGTTTTTACTGAAATAGAAACATATGTCAAGCAAACCCATGAAATTACTGAGCACCCAGTACACAGCTCTGGATTTGATTCTCATCCCTGGGAAGGAAACTTGCCTGCATTCATTAGGGCCATCACTCCGCAAAGTGAGTGCAGGGGTGTCTGAATTTCACACTGCTGGCCCCTGAATTCTAATAACAGAACCAACAGTAAGTCCTTATTTTCACATATGCAAAGGACAAGATCTTAAACATACTAATCCCTTACAACTGCCCACTGGCTGAATAGTGAATGTGAGAAAGGGGATGCTGGTGGAGAAAAGGAGGCTGGAAAGACATGGGGGCCACTCTGTGAAAGATGTCTTGTGCCCTTCTCTGGACTTGGGGCCAGGTCTTGTACATGATGAAGAATGATTTGAGCTTTCAACTGGGTGAAGGGATGTCACTGAGCAGACAAGGCAGTATGAGGGAGAGCGAACTTCACATTACCTTAAAAGCATATTTAGCACTGGCGTTACATCTAATAGGCCAGAAGAGACTATGGCCTGGAGAAAAGGGGAAACTCTGGACGGGTTCATTCCTCTGTCCATTCAAGAACCACAGCAAATGTCTGCAGCAGGGATTGGCAATGAAGACGGGGAGGAGGGGACATGGCATTGGTGTACACGTAGATTCTATAGGATCTGGGGACTCTGGTGGCTGGAGGGGAGGGGAGGAAGGTGCCTGGGCATTGAGGGAAACAAAAAGTTAAGCATGATGTCAAGGTTCTCACTTAAACTAGGAGGCAGGTGGTGATGGGATGATAACCAGAGAGGAAGTACAGAAGAGAGTCAGGTGGAGAGAAGCAGGTTTAGGAGCGGATGCTGAGGACAGAAACAGAGCTGCTGTTCCAGCAGGGAGCGAGGCAGGGACACGCTGGAAAACTGCTACCCCTGGAGTGGGAATGTTCACTGTCAGAGCTTCACATTTCAGGCACCAAAAATACCTCACACTCAACTGTGTTTTTATAAGTGCTTTTTACCACGTAAGAATCCACCAAGTTCAGAGACAATTACTAAAAAAAGAAAAAAAAGAACAAGTTGCTAAAAGACTTCTGTCAATTTCTCAAACCAAGTAAGAATCTAACAACAAAAAATACAGAATTAAGAGCCTCTGACTCAAGCTAGCCGAGCAATCCTAAGAAAGCCCTGATAACTCTAGGCCTCAATTTTAGTACCAGGAAAAGTTAACCAGGTGGAGCTAGAATCTTCCTAATATAAGTTATATAAAAATGGTATCATAAACTGGGGGAAATTATATAGTCCTTTATTTTGACAAGAAAGGGAAGTTGACTTACCTTTTAAAATCTCATATGTTAACTTCAAATACTTCTCTAAACTGGCAATTCCTATTCTTTACCAAAAGTGTGTTTTAAAAATCAGAAACTCAAATATTCAAAGATGCCTATCATTAACGCATTTGGAATTAACTCATGGATTTTTATAAACCTATAAACTGAGTGTAATTCAACTGCATGCATCATCAGAGGAAACAGTTTGCTGATTTAAATTATGTCCAGTCTGTTTTGGTATGTATGACGACATATTTGTTTGCAACTCCTTTTCTTTTCCTTTTCCAGTCTCTGGTTTTAAAGAATTTTTGTTTTCCTCCACCAAATCTCTGTTGCCCCTCCTCCTCCCCTAACCCAAGCCCCCACTCCCTCACCCCACCCCATGCCCAACACTGCTGTTTTTATTTTATGGAATTAGTAACCACTGCCACATTCAAGGCTTTGGCAAAATGAATTCATCCTTGTCAGATTAGATAATGGATTAAATTCAAGGAGAAGGGAGCTTCAACCCACTGGGGTAAATAGAGAAAATCAGCATTCCATCCAGCCCACACTGTCATCCGGACCTCTCACTACCCTCCATCCTGTGCTGGGGACAGAAGATCTTACACATGTCTCCAACCCTGGGAAGAGAGGAGCTCGGACAACTAAGACCAGAGCTGAGACCAGATCTTCTTAATCCAGGCCAAAGACAGATGAGCCCCATACAGAAAGTCAGTTTGGAAGGCATCGCCCTCTATCTCTACAAAACCTGATTTCAAGCAATGGTTTCTTGCCAAGCAGCACACAATTGCTGAAGGGGAGGGAACCTCAGCAGAGCCTGGTATCAGCTCACTCTGCCACACTGCCTCCCAGAGGATGGGGCAACGCAGCCTTTAAAAATAAAGACTAATTTCCTGAAAAACTTTCTCAGTTATAACTTCCCCTCAGGTCTCCATTCTGCAACAGGGTAAAAGAGAGAGAGAGAGAGAGAGAGAGAGAGAGAGAGAGAGAGAGAGAC